>NC_059219.1:16361832-16661832 GCF_020615455.1 Coregonus clupeaformis
AGATATCAGAGTCCGTAATACAGCGAGATATCAGAGTCTGTAATACTGTGAGATATTAGAGTCTGTAATACTGTAAGAAATCAGAGTCCGTAGTACAGCGAGATATCAAGAGTCCGTGATACAGCGAGATATCAGTCCGTAATATAGCGAGATATCAGAGTCCGTAATACAGCGAGATATCAGAGTCTGTAATACTGTGAGATATCAGAGTCTGTAATACAGCGAGATATCAGAGTCCGTAATACTGTGAGATATCAGAGTCTGTAATACTGTGAGATATATGAGTCCATAATACAGCGAGATATCAGAGTCCGTAATACAGCGAGATATCAGAGTCCGTAATACTGTGAGATATCAGAGTCCGTAATACAGCGAGATATCAGAGTCCGTAATACTGTGAGATATCAGAGTCTGTAATACAGCTAGATATCAGAGTCTGTAATACTGTGAGATATCAGAGTCCGTAACACAGCGAGATATCAGAGTCCGTAATAATGTGAGATATCAGTCTGTAATACTGTGAGATATATGAGTCCATAATACAGCGAGATATCAGAGTCTGTAATACAGCGAGATATCAGAGTCCGTAATACAGCGAGATATCCGAGTCCTTAATACTGTGAGATATCAGAGTCCGTAATACAGCGAGATATCAGAGTCCGTAATACAGCAAGATATCAGAGTCTGTAATACAGCGAGATATCAGAGTCCGTAATACAGCGAGATATCCGAGTCCGTAATACTGTGAGATATCAGAGTCCGTAATACAGCGAGATATCAGAGTCCGTAATACAGCAAGATATCAGAGTCTGTAATACAGCGAGATATCAGAGTCTGTAAAACAGCGAGGTATCAGAGTCCGTAATACTGTGAGATATCAGTCTGTAATACTGTGAGATATATGAGTCCATAATACAGCGAGATATCAGAGTCTGTAATACAGCGAGATATCAGAGTCCGTAATACAGCGAGATATCCGAGTCCGTAATACTGTGAGATATCAGAGTCCGTAATACAGCGAGATATCAGAGTCCGTAATACAGCAAGATATCAGAGTCTGTAATACAGCGAGATATCAGAGTCCGTAATACAGCGAGATATTAGAGTCCGTAATACTGTAAGAAATCAGAGTCCGTAGTACAGCAAGATATCAAGAGTCCGTGATACAGCGAGATATCAGAGTCGTAATACAGCGAGATATCAGAGTCCGTAATACAGCGAGATATCAGAGTCTGTAATACTGTGAGATATTAGAGTCTGTAATACTGTAAGAAATCAGAGTCCGTAGTACAGCGAGATATCAGAGTCCGTAATACTGTGAGATATCAGAGTCTGTAATACAGCGAGATATCAGAGTCTGTAATACAGTGAGATATCAGAGTCTGTAATACTGTGAGATATCAGAGTCTGTAATACTGTGAGATATCAGAGTCTGTAATACTGTGAGATATCAGAGTCTGTAATAATGTGAGATATCAGAGTCTGTAATACTGTGAGATATCAGAGTCTGTAATACTGTGAGATATCAGAGTCTGTAATACTGTGAGATATCAGAGTCTGTAATACTGCGAAGGTCGAGTCAAGGCTATTATTATTGTACACTACTTCTGCCTCAGATTCCCACAGTGTTTCTGTTAAATGTCACAATCACAATCCTCACACACACACACACACACACACACACACACACACACACACACACACACACACACACACACACACACACACACACACACACACACACACACACACACACACACACACACACACACACACACACACACACACACACACACACACACCCCACGGGACTGGGTGGTCTATTATGCTTGCTGTAATTCTTCCATTGTTCATAATAAATCTGTCTAGCTGTTGTCTCTATAATTCCCAACACATTAGACAATGGAGTGCATTTGTGGCAGAATAAACCATGTTCTCCTTCAATCCCTAGCCAGATAACACTAATAAAGATTCAGCTTTAATGCTGAACACGCTGTTTGTGTGTGTGTGTGTGTGTGTGTGTTTGTGCTATGTTTCTTTATTATCTGTGGTGGTGTAATGAATGTAAAGCTCATGTTAGTTAGTGTTTATGTTAGATTGCTGACAGTCAGGTTTAACTCCCAGCGGTGCCCTGGGCTGGGGCATTTCTCCTCCTGCCTGTCTACCTGCTGCACAAAACAACATCACTATGCTTCGCTAGTAGGCTAACACTCAGGATAATAATGATTCTTTAACTTCTCTTATTCCTTCTCTTCAGTCATTTCTCCTCCGCTTCCCCTCCTCCACCACCATGTGTTATTCTCTCTCACCCTCCCTCCCTCCCTCCCTCCCTCCCTCCCTCCCTCCCTCCCTCCCTCCCTCCCTCCCTCCCTCCCTCCCTCCCTCCCTCCCTCCCTCCTTCCATCCCTCCCTCCCTCCCTCCCTCCCTCCCGCCCTCCCTCCCTCCCTCCCTCCCTCCTTCCATCGATCCCTCCCTCCCTCCCTCCCTCCCTCCCTCCCTCCCATCCATCCATCCCTCCCTCCCTCCCTCCCTCCCTCCCTCCTTCCATCCCTCCCTCCCTCCCTCCCTCCCTGCCGCTACAGTGTTGATCCAATAAGGTCCTCATTTATACAACAGTTTTTATTAACTATATTCTTCCTCAATCAAAAGCCTGCCTCTTTGTGTTAGTGTGTGTTTGTGTATGTGCGCGTGTGTATGTGTGTGTGAGAGAGAGTGTGCAATCATGCCTGCATGTGTGTAACAGCACAAAGAGAGCCACCATCTCTCCCAGCCCAGTGACCGCCGCAGAGCTCCTGCATCTCCCAACAGAACAACCTACTGTGGCCTGCTGATAACAGGATTAATAGAGATCAATCAATCCTCATCTGGGGAATTTAAAATGAAATGATTCTCTCATATTAAAATGACTAGCCTGTGGGTGGGTTGTCTCTGGCTGGCAGACCCAATGCAGCTCCTACAAGCTATCTGAACAGGCTTTGGGGTTTGACACTGGTGATGAGTGGGGTGAATGGATGGGATTGGCGCTGTATGTATCTGTGTTTCTAGTCTAATAATATGGGTAGTATGTAATCTCTGAATGACACAGTTGAATGTCCTGTTCTGATTCGATGGCAACTGAACTGTCATGTAGGATGTCAGGTTGGGTATTGTGATAGCAAAATTATAAATGTTTGTAGAAAAATGCTTAGGGTCATGTATAAAAATGCTTGGTTCTCAAAGGAGCATAATGGTGTTTAAAGGGTGTGTGTGTGTGTCTGTCACCAGATCTCAACCCAACTGAACACTTATGGTAGATTCTGGAGTGGCGCCTGAGACAGCATTTTCCACCACCATCAACAAAACACTAAATTATGGAATTTCTCATGGAAGAATGGTGTCGTATCCCTTCTGTAGAGTTCCAGACACTTGTAGAATCTATGCCAAGGTGCATTGAAGCTGTTCTGGTGGCTTGTGGTGGCCCAACGCCCTATTAAGACACTATGTTGGCGTTTCCTTTATTATGGTAGGTACCTGTATATACATATACTGTATATATCCATTGTATGTGATGACTGCCTCCTTGAGATCTTGTTTCATATCTTGGCTGAAGCTACTGACACTTCAAACATTATGAAGCACGTGGCTGACCAGATCAACAGAATTCATATTAATACAATACCTTCATAAACAACTTTATGTTGCAAAGCATTGAGCAGAGTAGCCTTATTCTTACCCCTTATTCTGATAGACCCTTAATGTAAGAGAGGAGATCATGCTCCTCCATAACTCATCTGTTTTTACTTAACAAGTAAATAAGATGGAAAGAACATCCAAATGTAGATCTTGAGGTGGACAACTGAGGTCTATCTGGGCTTCTACTGTCCCAACGGCACCCTGGTCATAACAGAGGATCTCTCCGCATGAACAACAATAACCACTGGTTGCACTGCTTTATGGAGAGTTGGGGGGGGATTGGAGATATGGAGAACTACATAGAAAGAGGGGGGAGGACCATTGCATTGGAGTGATGTAGGGATGCAGATAGACAGAGAGAGAGAGAGAGAGAGAGAGAGAGAGAGAGAGAGAGAGAGAGAGAGAGAGAGAGAGAAATAAAGAGAAAATAAAGAGAGCGAGATCTTAGCAAAGGTATACATACTGTCTGAGATCTCCCAGAGCCGTGGAGGAAGGTGGCTGAAGTACTCGTGCTGGAGAGCTGCCTGAGCAGACAGACGGTTCTTTGGGAAGCACTGGAGAAACCTAGAGGCCAACTCCTCAGCATGGTCCACATAGCCCAACCTACAGGGAAGACAGATAGACAGACAGTTAGCATGGTTCACCTAGCCCAATCTACAAGGAAGACAGACAGACAGACAGTTAGCATGGTTCACCTAGCCCAACCTACAAGGAAGACAGACAGACAGAGAAGACAGTTAGCATGGTTCACCTAGCCCAACCTACAAGGAAGACAGACAGTTAGCATGGTTCACAACCTACATAACAGAAACAGGGCGGCAGGTAGCCTAGTGGTTAAAAGCGTTGGGCCTGTAACCGAAAGACTGCTAGTTCTCATCCCCGATCCGACAAGGTGAATCTGTCGATGTGCCCTTGAGCAAGGCACTTAAACTGAATTGCTCAAGGGTCGCCGTTGACAATGGCAGACCCTGGCCCTGGTGTCTCAGGGGGAGTTGGGATATGCCCTGGTGTCTCAGGGGGAGTAGGGATATGCAAAAAACATATTCCCAATTCGCACATATGTATAATACACACTTGTAAATATAAGCACCCACTAAATTATTCTTATTATTAGAAGGACAACAGACTGTTAGCATGGTCTACACACCCTACATGCATAGAACCTCCTCTCCCTGGCATGCCCGTGACACAGGCCAACCCGGTCACCATGAAAAATGAAAGACTTCATCAGAGAGGGTGCAGACAGAGGCAGACTCTCAACTCCCTGTAGGCTTTCATCGACCTGCCCCACGCTCCTGAGTGTGTGCATGTGCGTGCGACACGTGTGTGTTCGTACGGGGAGGCTCTGAACTCCTGAACCCGCCTACCATCCAGCACCGAGGGGAAGCAGAAACAGAAAAAATAACAAAGTACAACCAAGTCAGTCAGTAATTAGGCCTGCAGTCAATTAAATAAACATGATGTTATTCCTCCTTCTGCCAGAGCTACCGAGCTGTGTGTGTGTATGTGTGTGTATATGTGTGTGTATGTGTATGTGTGTGTGTGTGAAAGAGAGTGAGAGAGAGAGAGAGAAGAGAGAGAGAGAGAGAGAGAGAGAGAGAGAGAGAGAGAGAGAGAGAGAGAGAGATTGAGAGAGAGATAGTCCTCGGAGTTCTCATCACAGACAGACCTAATGCTAGGAACTCTGAAGCCCACTCCCACAGTTCCTCCTCCTGTCTCTCCTCCTCTCAGAGGGAATAGAGAAGATCTAGACTAGTGAACTCAATAGACCCCCTCTGCAGAGAGGAACACAGCTAACTAACTCCATTAGGGCCTTCTTCTGTTGGATGTTGAACTCAATATAAAAATCGGTAAGTTCACATTTTAAACGAAATATAACTTTTGAGGCTTAAGGGTGGGGTAACGCAGGGTTATAATGACTACTACAGGTCACTGTGTGATTGATCTAGAACATTCTGTATAATCGGTAAGTGTAGTGTGCCTTTACAAGTCAAGTTTTAGCATGACAGAAAAAAGGTACAAAATCATATCAGTCATTGCTAATTTGACCTGATCAAAGCTGTTACATTTCTAGCAACAACAGAGCCAAAAACATAGCAATAAACAGGTATCACTGACTGGGTGAACTTTACCTCGATATAAAAGCCTTAGAAAACAAAGGGCTTGTGTTGCTGATATAGGTGTGCATTCCTGCCTGCTAATGCTGTCAGCTAGCCTGAGCATGAAGATTCACTCGGCTAGCTAGCTAGGTCAGATGTTCTGAGTAAACAAGCACACATCTGTGATCGATATCTCCTCCGACAATCAAAAGTCCCAGGCTGATGGGACGTTCACAGCGGAAAGAAGCATTCCATCTTCAGAGCGAGACGCCTTTTCATGTTTTCATGTTTTTCCATGAGGAAACCGGGACCTGGGAGGGCAGAAAGCGTGTGCGTGTGTACATGTATGTGTGTGTGTCTGTGAGAGTGTATTTATGTGTGTGTATGTGTGACTACAGGCAGTAACACCTGCTCCTATTGTACTCCTTCCCCCACCACTATGCCATGGTTATAACTAAGGCAAGGCACGGCAGCACCACAGGACCTTTCAACAGCACCCAACACGGCTAGCAACCAAACGCTATTTTGGAACAAAGTCTTTGTGGCTGTGTCAAAACATATGTCCCTACAAGACCCAACAGCAGTCCAGGAGAGCTGCTTGCCTTTCAGCATGTGTGAGTCATTGTGGATGAGGGTACTATTGCACAAAGAGATATGTGAGAGCAGAACGGATCTACACACTGACAAGCTCTGTCTGGCATGCAACCCTACCGTCAGCCGAGCTACTTTCAAAGACTCTGCTGGCTAATAAAGTGCTGAGAACAGGGTTATATGGGTTATACAAGCTGTACCGAACATACAATCAATGTAAACAGGGGGGTAGTCTTACCATTACAAAAACACACAAGCACTTCCGAAACCGTTAAACTGAGGAATGCCAGCATGCCGTGTGCTCTGACCCTTACATGTTATTTGCATGCGATGCTTGTGAATGTCTGATCTGATCCAACAAACCATAGAAGGAGAAAACTAACCCAGCTATCCATGTTAGAGCAGTAGGGAGGTGGGTACGGGGCAGAGAGAGAGGGAGAGGGGGAGAGAGAGGAGGAGGGAGAGGGAGAGCAAGCGAGCGAGAGAGAGAGAGAGAGAGAGAGAGAGAGAGAGAGAGAGAGAGAGAGAGAGAGAGAGAGAGAGAGAGAGGGAGAGGGGGAGAGAGAGGAGGAGGGAGAGGGAGAGCAAGTGAGAGAGAGAGAGAGAGAGAGAGAGAGAGAGAGAGAGAGAGAGAGAGAGAGAGAGAGCGAGAGAGAGAGAGGGGAGAGGGGGAGAGAGAGGAGGAGGGAGAGGGAGAGCAAGTGAGAGAGAGAGAGAGAGAGAGAGAGAGAGAGAGAGAGAGAGAGAGAGAGAGAGAGAGAGAGAGAGAGAGCATGCCGTGTGCTCTGACCCTTACATGTTATTTGCATGCGATGCTTGTGAATGTCTGATCTGATCCAACAAACCATAGAAGGAGAAAACTAACCCAGCTATCCATGTTAGAGCAGTAGGGAGGTGGGTACGGGGCAGAGAGAGAGGGAGAGGGGGAGAGAGAGGAGGAGGGAGTGGGAGAGCAAGCGAGCGAGAGAGAGAGAGAGAGAGAGAGAGAGAGAGAGAGAGAGAGAGAGAGAGAGAGAGAGAGGGAGAGGGGGAGAGAGAGGAGGAGGGAGAGGGAGAGCAGAGAGAGAGAGAGAGAGAGAGAGAGAGAGAGAGAGAGAGAGAGAGAGAGAGAGAGAGAGAGAGAGAGAGAGAGGGAGAGGGGGAGAGAGAGGAGGAGGGAGAGGGAGAGCAAGCGAGAGAGAGAGAGATAGAGAGGGAGAGAGAGGAGGAGGGAGAGGGAGAGCAAGCGAGAGAGAGAGAGAGAGAGAGAGAGAGAGAGAGAGAGAGAGAGAGAGAGAGAGGGAGAGAGATAAATGTTTTCATATCAACTTCATCAGGACCTGGCACGGTATAAAAGGAGGGGAAAGAAGCAGCGGTCATTAACATTCCTCCCAGTCTCTTTCTTCACATATTTATTTCCTCATGGACTGGCTGGGGTCCAAGTGGAGGAGGTTGGAATGGGGCAGGGGCCAGAGTGGCTAGGCAGAGGGGGTGGAGTGGAGCAGGGCGCCGGGCTGGGGGGACATACAGATAGACAGGGAGAGGGGCCAGGGACAGACAGACAGACAGACAGACAGACTGTGTGAACTGGAGCGTTTGGCATGCCCATCCTGGGGGGTCAGACATGGGAGACGGCAGTCAGTCCTCTAAGGTCAGTCCGTCTGTCAGTCAGTCTATTACCCAGGTCAGTCTGTCTGTCAGTCAGTCTGTTACCCAGGTCAGTCTGTCTGTCAGTCAGTTTGTTACTGAGGCTCCACTGTTCTGGCTCCACTATCAACTGGCTGACTTTCTGACTCACACTACCACAGTATCTCTCTCACTACTACAGTATCTCTCCCACTACTACAGTATCTCTCACTAATACAGTATCTCTCTCACTACTACAGTTTCTCTCACTACTACAGTATCTCTCTCACTACTACAGTATCTCTCACTAATACAGTATCTCTCTCACTACTACAGTATATCTCTCACTACTACAGTATCTCTCTCACAGACTCAGAGAAAAACTAGACATCCTGTACTTGTAGACACGCACACACACACACACACACACACACACACACCGCTCTGTCTTTCTCTCTCGTTTTGAGCCATCAATCACATTTTATATTAATCTGAAAAAGGAAACTGTGATACTGCGAGAGAGAATGTGGAACCTTGACTTTTAAACACTGGGCCATGGTCAATGTGGTCACTACAGAGGCCAAGAGTTCTCAGCACTGAGCCAGACCAGAATACTGTGAGACATTCTGTGTATCGGTGACCAAATCATAAAGTCACCCTGTCCCCCCAGGCTCCAGATGAGTGCCAGGGGCAGAGGGTGGCCCACATCTGGAATGCCCCCTGTGCCCTTTCCTGCCATCTGTGTCAGGGCTGGCTGCTCCGGTGGCACGACACCAGTGGCATGACCCCGATCTGCCCCCCTAAACCAGATGAGCCCTGGGAAGAGTGTGTGAGCTGTCTGTAGGTCTAGACGCCCCGAGGGTAGAGAGCTGGGAGGAAGCACACCCACAGCCATCTCTAACTGGGCTACTAATGTATGTCTCTGGACCAGAACAGTCCCAGGGTTATTCTGTATGGAGGGTTCAGGGAGAGAAAGAGAGAGGGATGGATGGATGGAGTGTTGTGGGGTTGGCGGTCTGGAGCGTATTGCCCTTGGGAACTTTCACAGACAGGAAGAGCACAAAAGTGGGTCTGTGGGATAATGGCCCTCTGACCTGGCATACAAAATGGCCCTCTGACCATGCATACACATATGAATAGGCGCACACACACACACACACACACACACACACACACACACACACACACACAGACACACACACCCTCACACACACACACACACACACAACACAAATGCACAACATTTTATGTGACAAAAACGGTACACTTACTTATTCCATGCTTGTCTGAGCTTCTTGGAACTGTAGACAGAAAAGCTGTCTGAACAGGTAAAGACAAAGAGAGACAATAGAAACATGTTCATATTCATCATCAGGACACATTTGTGAAGTTTTGCAACAAATGTTTCATTGTACAGTATGTGATTTAACAAGAGGTTAACATCAGTTGGTAGAGTATGGCGCTTGCAACGCCAGGATAGTGGGTTCGATTCCCAGGACCACTGTACGTAAAATGTATGCACGCATAACTGTAAGTCGCTTTGGATAAAAGCATCTGCTAAATGGCACTATTATTATATTTTAAAAGTATTTGTGTGTGTGTGTGTGTGTGTGTGTGTGTGTGTGTCTACGGTATGAATGGCTGGGTGTATGTGTGTCAGTGAATGTGTAAGAAATGTGTGTGTGCCCCTCTGACAGCTCGACTCCCTCGTCCAAAACCTCTGTGCGGAGACCTCTGTTTTCAGACAAACACGGTCACTGCCAACCTCCTAGTATAGACTGGGGACAGGGGGGCAGAGAGACAGTTGGACAGCCAACCCTGGGTTAGGGAGAGGGGGAGAGGGAGAGGGGAGAGAGAGAGTAGCCACTGTTCCAGTGCTAGACAGAGGGGGAGAGAGACAGTTGGACAGCCAACCCTGGGTTAGGGAGAGGGGGAGAGGGAGAGGGGAGAGAGAGAGTAGCCACTGTTCCAGTGCTAGACAGAGGGGGAGAGAGACAGTTGGACAGCCAACCCTGGGTTAGGGAGAGGGGGAGAGGGAGAGGGGAGAGAGAGAGTAGCCACTGTTCCAGTGCTAGACAGAGGGGGAGAGAGACAGTTGGACAGCCAACCCTGGGTTAGGGAGAGGGGGTGAGGGAGAGGGGAGAGAGAGAGTAGCCACTGTTCCAGTGCTAGACAGAGGGGGAGAGAGACAGTTGGACAGCCAACCCTGGGTTAGGGAGAGGGGGAGAGGGAGAGGGGAGAGAGAGAGTAGCCACTGTTCCAGTGCTAGACAGAGGGGGAGAGAGATACGGAATAGCTGCAGTTCGAGTTAAGGAGTTATTGGGTGGGGAGGATAGAGAGATGGTAAGACTCTGTTCCAGTGTTAGGGATTGGGCATATATGAGGGAGAGTTGTTTTGATATTCAGATCACTCCTGTCTTTCTCAAATGTCTGATATACTGTAGTTATGTCTGTCTACATTTCAAACCCAAACGGTTGTGCTGCGAACACCAGAGTGAAAATAAACCAGGGCTGTAAACATTGCTGTGAATTATTGAAAGTAACGCTGAGAATGTGAAGAATCATATACAATGTGCTGATACGATCTCTGTGTTTGATTTAATGTCTGGAAACTGATTACAGTTCAGGAGGAAGACTAAAACATGGTCAGATTGAGAAGCTCTCAGCTTGGTAGGATAGATTCAGAGGGATAGAGTGAGACAACACTGTCCTCTGGTGTTGGGAAGATATAACTACACTCAGAGTGTTAACTACTGTCTTCTGATAAAGCATTTTCACAGCTCCATCTGTTACGTGCTAATGATCACTTTGTGGTTGAGTGATGGTGACATTGAGAGGGTTGAATCAGCTGTTCAGATTAGATCATTGTGACATTGAGCATCCATTCAGAGCAGAAATAAGAAAATAAAAGGTTTTCTCTATCCCGGGATTCAGTCAAAAGATTGTTCACCTTATGGTGGAAACAGGAAGCTTGGAGAGACACTTATGAAGAGAGGGAGGTGGTCTGGAATTGGACATTTGATCAGGCAACTGCCTCATTGCTGATAATAAAAGTGTGTATGGTGTGTGTACTTATTGTCGTGCAGAGATCATACACTGATCTGGTACACTGAAGCCAGGTCTGTCTGGATGACAGGTGCAGCATGACAGAACAGTGTGTGTTGCTCACACAGCTGCCCACTGCAGCAGGACAACATAGAACTATGGCCAACCACAGGCATGGCCACAGGACATGAGATTAGGTGTGTTTGTGTGTGTGTGTGTGTGTGTGTGTGTGTGTGTGTGTGTGTGTGTATGTATGTGTGTGTTTCACACCCCAGTTCCTCTGTAATTGGTCACAGGAGATACAGCTAGACACGCCACTCACATCACGATACCCCTGCCCTCCCTCTGTCCCTCTTCTTCTCCCTCCATCCCTCTCTCTCTCCTCCTCTAATTCCCCCTCTATCTCTCTGTGTGTTCCTGCATGCCAACACTAACCAGCGTCCTGTCTGTCTCTAATGAGCTCCCAGAGGGCAGAAGCAGTAGCTCTAGCCTGGCACGGGGTTGGCACAGCGATGGTACGGCTGGCTCACAGGCCTGCATGGGCTATGTGAACTACAGAGGCATGCAACCAAGGTTTACAAAGTAGAGCTGTAGTCAAAGTCTGATTCTGACTGTTGGACCTATGGTGTGTGAGTGTGTTTGTGTGTGTTCCTCACCTGGTTTGAAGTGGGGCAGGGAGTGGACCCCTGGCCAGGTATCCTCACAGGGGGTGCCTAGGACCTGAAAGAAGGAGGGAGACAGAACAAAAGAGAATAAGAGAGGGAGAGGAAATGCTGTGTCCATATCAAGACATTCAACACAGTTGGGCCACAGAGAAAAGAAAAGAGAAGATTGTCTCATAGAGAAAACATTTCATTTCTATGACCAATGAGGAACCTCTGAAGCACTAAGGTCCTAAACAATGACCACGTTTACATGCGCACAGTATTCCGGATAGCAGGTTATATCTTGCTTAAGGTCTTATTCGGGATAAGCTGTTTACATGCACCTATGATATTCCGCTCATGAGTATCCCTGTATTCATGAATAAACAGAATATTCCTCATTTAAATTCATATGGGTAAAATGGAATAGTCACTGAAATATGGACACTGACTGTAGGGCTAACCTCTCACATGCAGCGTAACATCATATTAACTCCTGCAGAATTATGCATTTTTTTCAGAGAAATATACAACAAATGTTAATTTTGTCTCGGGAACAGGCATGGAGAAATATGATTTCTTTCTTTCAGCATCTCTTGAGAAAATGCCAATGTGCATGTAATGTGTTATCTTTGACACTTATGCAAGTAGACAGTATTTCACCCACATAAAATATGCACTCAAGACGAACTGAAGTCTTATCAGAAACGTGTTTCAACGTTTTCTCCGCTTTTAAATTCCTTAAAACAGGTCAAACTGATGACATTTGGAAATGTTGCACAGGACCAATCTTTCCACTGTTTTGGAGTTATTGCGTTTTCTTCCCAGTCCCTAAACGAAAAACAGACAACTTTACAAGTGTTAAATAGATTACTAATGCATTCATTCTATCGATGTAAGACATTATTCTGCTGAGCACTACTTTATTTAGTCTTCTGGGGCAACAAGTTATGGCAGAAGAGAAGCTGCATGTATTAAACTATAGTTAACAAACAAATTACCAATCACCCAGGTTTGGAGTCGTTAGAAGGTCTATTTCGCTGTTTATGAGAGGAGCTGGCTACTGTACCGGGACACTTCCAGCAATTGCACTAAGCTAACTATTATGCTAACCTCAGTAATCTCCAAACTGCATGCAGAGACATACAAATGGTATCCATGAGTTTGTCTGACTCTGGGTAAGTAGAAAAACAACCTTGATCTTGAAATCTCGCAGTATCCTTTAATGATTACAGTACTGAACTATATACTGTATCCATCTCCTCCTTAGTTCAGTATGATGTAGCCCAGTTAGGCAGAGTAATAGTTTCCAGACTGTCCATGTTTCTGTGATGCTATGATTACTCTAAACTGGCATTAACATAAAAGGAACATGTGAGGTTATGTATGTGTGATTGCATTCTGCATGCATGTGTGTGAGTAGGAGTGTGTGTGTATATATGCATATGGTGGAACACTTGATACATGTCTTTTAGAATGCTGGTCTTGGCATGGTCATGAGAGAGAGAGAGAGAGAGAGAGAGAGAGAGAGAGAGAGAGAGAGAGAGAGAGAGAGAGAGAGAGAGAGAGAGAGAGAGAGAGAGAGAGAGAGAGAGAGAGAGAGAGAGAGAGAGAGAGAGAGAGAGAGAGAGAGAGAGAGAGAGAGAGAGAGAGAGAGAGAGAGAGAGAGAGAGAGAGAGAGAGAGAGAGAGAGAGAGAGAGAGAGAGAGAGAGAGAGAGAGAGAGAGAGAGAGAGAGAGAGAGAGAGAGAGAGAGAGAGAGAGAGAGAGAGAGAGAGAGAGAGAGAGAGAGAGAGAGAGAGAGAGAGAGAGAGAGAGAGAGAGAGAGAGAGAGAGAGAGAGAGAGCGAGAGAGAAAGAGAGAGAGAGAGAGAGAGAGAGAGAGAGAGAGAGAGAGAGAGAGAGAGAGAGAGAGAGAGAGAGAGAGAGAGAGAGAGAGAGAGAGAGAGAGAGAGAGAGAGAGAGAGAGAGAGAGAGAGAGAGAGAGAGAGAGAGAGAGAGAGAGATGGGTGGGTGGGTGGAGGGTGAGTGTGAGAGGAAGAATAGGGAGAAAGAGAGAGGGGAGAGAGAGGGGGTATTTGAAGTGTAGGGTTGGGACTTGGGATAGAAAGGCAGAGGCTGAAACACAAGCTGCATATACTCTAGTCCCAACCACAGTGTCAGAGTGGAGATGAGCCAGAACATACAGCATAGTCAATGACTTTGACGTTACTTGTTACAGCCAACCCCAGCAGATGGCAGCAGTGTACCATAACATGCAGAGAACAACATGGAGAGACAGGGGAAGGGGGATTGGATTGTGTGTATGTGTGTGTGCCAAACCCCTGACTGCAGCCACACACAAAGGGTGACTCCCCCCCGCTCCCTCTTTCCCTCTGTCCAGCCACCCCCTGAGGCTCAGAGTGAAATTAGCTGTCCCCTCTCCGTCACCCCTCAGCCCTGTAGGGAAACACTCACTACCTTAATTACAGCCACACACACACACACCATCGCTCACCGTGGCCACCCGCGCCACGACACCGGCCACAGCAGCTTCATCATTGCCACGGAAACATGACACATCGCCACAGCAACACCAACACGCTAATACATCACAACTGAACTATGCCAACATTTCAGTGATTATGGGCAAATAGACACAATTCCACTCACTACTTAAGTCCTGCCTTCTCTCTCTCTCTCTCTCTCTCTCTCTCTCTCTCTCTCTCTCTCTCTCTCTCTCTCTCTCTCTCTCTCTCTCTCTCTCTCTCTCTCTGTCACCATATCTCTGTCTCTCTCTCTCTATATCAATTCAATTTAAGGGCTTTATTGGCATGGGAAACGTATGTTAACATTGCCAAAGCAAGTGAAGTAGATAGTAAACAAAAGTGAAATAAACAAGAAATATTCACAGTAAACATTACACTCAGAAGTTCCAAAAGAATAAAGACATTTCAAATGTCATATTATGTATATATACAGTGTTGTAACAATGTGCAAATAGTTAAAGTACAAATGGGAAAATAAATAAACATAAATATGTGTTGTATTTACAATGGTGTTTGTTCTTCACTGGTTGCCCTTTTCTTGTGGCAACAGGTCACAAATCTTGCTGCTGTGATGGCACACTGTGTTATTTCACCCAGTAGATAAGGGAGTTTATCAAAATTGGGTTTGTTTTCGAATTCTTTGTGGATCTCTGTAATCTGAGGGAAATATGTGTCTCTAATATGGTCATACATTTGGCAGGAGGTTAGGAAGTGCAGCTCAGTTTCCACCTCATTTTGTGGGCAGTGTGCACATAGCCTGTCTTCTCTTGAGACCCAGGTCTGCCTAAGGCTATGCTCACTGAGTCTGTACATAGTCAAAGCTTTCCTTAAGTTTGGGTCAGTCACAGTGGTCAGGTATTCTGCCACTGTGTACTCTCTGTTTAGAGCCAAATAGCATTCTAGTTTGCTCTGTTTTTCTGTTAATTCTTTCCAATGTGTCAAGTAATTGTCTTTTTGCTTTCTCATGATTTGGTTGGGTCTAATTGTGTTGTTGTCCAGGACCAGCTTACTTAGGGGACTCTTCTCCAAGTTCATCTCTCTGTAGGTGATGGCTTTGTTATGGAAGGTTGGGAATTGCTTCCTTTTAAGTGGTTATAGAATTTAATGGCTCTTTTTTGGATTTTGATAATTAGCGGGTATCGGCCTAATTCTGCTCTGCATGCATTATTTTGTGTTTTTCGTTGTACACTGAGGATATTTTTGCAGAATTCTGCATGCAGTCTCAATTTGGTGTTTGTCCCATTTTGTGAATCCTTGGTTGGTGAGCGGACCCCAGATCCTAATTGGTACGTCAAATTTTATGTTCCTTTGGATGGCATAGAAGGCCCTTCTTGCCTTGTCTCTCAGATCATTCACAGCTTTGTGGAAGTTACCTGTGGCGCTGATGTTTAGGCCGAGGTATGTATAGTTTTTTGTGTGCTCTAGGGCAACGGTGTCTAGATGGAATTTGTATTTGTGGTCCTGGCAACTGGACCTTTTTTGGAATACCATTATTTTTGTCTGACTGAGATTTACTGTCAGGGCCCAGGTCTGACAGAATCTGTGCAGAAGATCTAGGTGCTGCTGTAGGCCCTCCTTGGTTGGTGACAGAAGCACCAGATCATCAGCAAACAGTAAACATTTGACTTCAGATTATAGTAGGGTGAGTCCGGGTGCTGCAGACTGTTTTTTTTTCTCTCTCTCTCTCTCTCTCTCTCTCTCTCTCTCTCTCTCTCTCTCTCTCTCTCTGTCACGATCGTTTATGGAAGATACGGACCAAGGCGCAGCGTGTTAAGCATACATTTTATTAAGTACTTAACTCACGACAAAACAACAAACAAACGAAACGTGAAGTCCTAGGTTACACAAAACAAACCTTAACGGAACAAGATCCCACACCGACTAGTGCCAAACAGGCTGCCTAAGTATGGTCCCCAATCAGAGACAACGAGATACAGCTGCCTCTGATTGGGAACCACCCTGGCCAACATAGATCAACACGATCTAGAACACACAACATAGAAAATATGACATAGAAACCCCACACCCTGGCTCAACATTTAAGAGTCCCCAGAGCCAGGCGTGACTGTGCGACCGCGCCACACAAACACAACAGGGTAGGGGCCGGGTGGGCATTCCGCCTTGGAGGTGGATCCGGCTCCAGGCGTGACCACCACTTTCTCTCCACCTCCCCGTTGCACCCCTGATCTGGTCTGGCACCGCTGACTGGAGCTGGACCCGACGACGGTGGATCAAACCGTACAGGCTCCGGACTGGAGCCGCTGGCCGGAGCTGGACTGGACACCGGTGGAGCGGATTGCTCTGGCTCCGGAGTGGATCCGCTGACTGGAGTTGGACCGGACCCCGGTGGAGCGGATTGCTCTGGCTCCGGAGTGGAGCAGCTGACCGGTGCCGGACCAGGCACCGGTGGAACAGGCACGGGCCGTGCCGGACTGGACACACGCACCACTGGCTTGGTGTGGGGAGCAGGAACGGGCCGGACCGGGCTGACGACGCGCACCACTGGCTTGGTGCGAGGGGCAGGAACAGGCCGGACCGGGCTGGTGACGCGCACCACTGGCTTGGTGCGAGGGGCAGGAACAGGCCGGACCGGGCTGGCGACGCGCACCACTGGCTTGGTGCGAGGGGCAGGAACAGGCCGGACCAGGCTGGCGACGCGCACCACTGGCTTGGTGCGAGGGGCAGGAACAGGCCGGACCGGGCTGGCAACGCGCACCATTGGCTTGGTGCGGGGAGCAGGAACAGGCCGGACCGGGCTGGCGACGCGCACCATTGGCTTGGTGCGGGGAGCCGGAACGGGCCGGGCCGGACTGTGAACACGCACCACTGGCTTGGTGCGGGAGCCGGAACGGGCCGGGCCGGACTGTGTAGGCGGACTGGAGGTCTGGAGCGAAGAGCTGACACAACCCGTCCTGGCTGAATGCCTACTTCCACACAATATGTGTGAGGCATCAGCACAGGACGTACGGGGCTGTGCACTCGTACTGGCGCTACAGCACTTGGCACTGGCGCAGGATATATGGGACCGAGGAGGCGTACTGGAGACCACGAGCGTTGAGCCGGCACACCCCGTCCTGGCTGAATGTCCATCTTTGCACGACACGTGCGTGGTGCTAGCACAGGACGTACAGGACTGTGCCGGAACACTCGCGGCACAGTACGTGGCTCCGCATAACACGGAGCCTGCCCAGTCACACGCTTCCTAGCCTGAGTACGGGGAGTTGGCTCTGCTCTAACCCTAGGCTCCGCCAACCACCTTTTTAGCCCCCAAAAAATTTTTTTTATTGGGGCTGTCTCTCGGGCTTCCTCCTCGGCCGGTACCCTCTGCGTTGCCGCTGCTCCTCTCTATAGCGCGCCTCCACAGTCTCCTCCCAAGGATGGCGATCCATTCCGGCCTGAATCTCCTCCCAAGTCCAGGATCCCTTCCCGTCCAGGATCTCCTCCCAGGTCCAGGCTGTCTGTTCCTGGACACGCTGCTTGGTCCTCTTTTGGTGGGATCTTCTGTCACGATCGTTTATGGAAGATACGGACCAAGGCGCAGCGTGATAAGCATACATTTTATTAAGTACTTAACTCACGACAAAACAACAAACAAACGAAACGTGAAGTCCTAGGTTACACAAAACAAACCTTAACGGAACAAGATCCCACACCGACTAGTGCCAAACAGGCTGCCTAAGTATGGACCCCAATCAGAGACAACAAGATACAGCTGCCTCTGATTGGGAACCACCCTGGCCAACATAGATCCACACGATCTAGAAAACACAACATAGAAAATATGACATAGAAACTCCACACCCTGGCTCAACATTTAAGAGTCCCCAGAGCCAGGGCGTGACACACTCTCTCTCTCTCTCTCTCTCTCTCTCTCTCTCCTCTCTCTCTCCCTCTCTCCCTCTCTCCCTCTCTGTCTCTAGCTCTCTCTTTCTCTCTCTGTCCTCTGCCGGCCAGGCCGGGCGTGTTGGTTGGTTTCCCCTCTGATCTCTTGTCACTGTCAGGCAGCGCTGTAAGGTGTGGCTCGGTGTGTCTGTGTGTGTGCGTGCAGTGCTGTGTTTGTTCTGGTGACACACGGCCTTCAGGAAGGAAATTAGCTCAGGGAGCCACAGCCTGCCACTCAGGACTGTCTGACTGACTGGCTTCAGAGGAGAACCAGGGGGCATTTTTTTTTGTATTTTTTTTTTTTTGGCATCCCTACCAAACACTAGTCTCCGTCCCAAATGGCACACTATTCCCTTTATAGTGCATTCATTTTGACCAGGGCTGAAAGGGGACACAGCCTTACCACTACTACCACTAATGTTTCAGAGTCCCTGTCTTTATCTAGCGTGTAGAATGTAGATATTACACACCATCACAGTAAACAAAGTAAAGGGACTAAAAGGAAAGTAAGAGATCAAAGTAAAGAAAATGTATATATTAACACTACCACTACCAATGGCTCTGCGGTGAAACATAGCCAGATATGAGCCAGCAATCTACACACAACACAGTTAGCACAGCACAGCAAGCCAGGCCTACTGACTGGTAAGTAATCCTCTTCAGTCAGTCCACTCTTCTGCACCATTAGAGACAATTTACTGAGTGTGAGCACATAGTAAAGACCACTATAGCTCTCTAATGGTCGATAAAACAGAGAGACAGAGAGAGAGAGAGAGAGAGAGAGAGAGAGAGAGAGAGAGAGAGAGAGAGAGAGAGAGAGAGAGAGAGAGAGAGAGAGAGAGAGAGAGAGAGAGAGAGAGCGAGAGAGAGAGAGAGAGAGAGATAGAGAGAGAGACAGAGACAGAGAGAGAGAGAGAGAGAGAGAGAGAGAGAGAGAGAGAGAGAGAGAGAGAGAGAGAGAGAGAGAGAGAGAGAGAGAGAGAGAGAGAGGAACCTTTACGGTGTGATTTGACTGGGTGTTATAATACAACCCATTAGAGTTGAACTGTCTCAGTGACTTTAGCCTGACTTTCATTCTGCTCTATCTCAGACTCTGTCCCATATGGCACCTTATTCTCTATATAATGCACTACTTTAGACAGGGCCCAGATGGCTCTGGATTGGTCAAAAGTAGTTCACCATGTAGGAAATAGGGTGTCATTTGGGACATCAGTGTTTAGCTGCCCCACCTCTTGGCCCTGACAGGCGTTCCACTACTGTGGTAATGGGATTGGTAATTCACTCCAATCTGTGTGACAGGGTCAGGATAACTTTCTCCTGACCCTCTCAGGCCATACAGCACCTGAGGACAAAATCACTATACCACAAGATGGGAAGGTTTTTCTCTATCTATTCAACTGTAATAGAGAACAAGATCTCATTGAGCGATGCTGCTACACACACACACACACACAGACACACACACACACACACAGACACAGACACACACACACACACACACACACACACACACACACACACACTTAATAAAGGTGATGTATCTACAGTCAGAGGCTGTTTCTTCTGAAATAACCTCAACCAGGGAACAAAAGCAATTTGAAACCCGATCTGTCATCTGATTGAGCTCCCCTTAAAGCACCATGGCTTTAGTATTCACCCCAGAGAACAGAGGAGAACAGAGGGATCGATCTAGTAAGGGGTAACCTTGGCCAAATAGCAGGGGCTACACACAGCAGCTCCTAGCCTCATCTCTCACTGAGCCACATCACACACACAGAGCAAGCGAGACAGCACATGCAAGAGGCTAGTAAGAAGAGGTCAGCCTAGACAATGTTGCTGCTGCCACATTGGAACAACTTGTTGGTAATTGAGAGAGGAAATAGAATAGGGGAGGCTAGATCGTGTTACTTCAGCATAGCAACAACTTCCCTGGCATACATACATGGCCTTGGTTGGTTGACTATAAGTCCCTCCATTTAGTCAGGCAGGCAGGCAGCCCTATAGGTGCCCCTATCAACATGGCCAGCATGGCCCCAGACCATTAGAAGTGATAGACACACACAAGTGCATGCGCACACGCACACACACACTGTCGAGAACAAGGGCAGATGAAACAGATCCAGTTACACACAAGGAGCTTCTTCCCCTATGAGGGTATAGAGCTGAGCAGAGGGAGGATACAGGTTTGGGCTGAGGGAGCAGAGGGGAGGGGGTACATTTGAACACAGATGGGCTGGGATGGCACACATGTCTCTCTTGGGGGGCAAGGCATAGTGAGACACCAGAGGGAATGGGGGGATTTGGTGGCAGCAGTGGACAGACTGTGGGGGAGGGGTATGAAGGGGTGCACAAGGAGGGAGGATGTGGAGGCAAGGGGACATGCTCAAATCCACAATCTGGTTGAGGCGTCAGATAGAAACAGCATACATTATTGATGTGGAGAGTTTCATGCTCTTTGAAGTGAAGGAGAGGAGAGGAGGAGAGAGGAGAGGTGGAGGGGAGATTAGGCTGCCGTGTGAATGTCAGTGTCTTTGTGAGGCACATCAGAGAGGGGAGAGGAGCACAGCACATCGGAAGGGAGCATGAGGCAGGGAAGGGAAGAGGTCTGACAGACACATCACAGCCCAAGCAGACAACAGCCTTAAAAGAGACCCGTTTAGAGACACTCTGATCCCACTCAGTGTCTCTCAGCACCACACCGCTCTGACGCACACAGCTGGAGCGCACAATTGGGTTAAAATAGTATCGTTTGCTTTCAAATACTTTGGCTGCACTTTTGAACTTGAGCTTGCCTGGCACAACGGAAACCGAAGGGATAGTCCCAAACCAATCAACGATACGAGCTAGCTAACTTCCGCATTTGTAGCAGATTGAGGGAAGATAATCTTTTTGATAAACTGATTTCTCAGTTTCAGGTTCTGTGCTGTATTTACTGCAGGAGACAACTAGTTAACTGTAACTGGATGGAAGCCGCTGAAACTTTCCCTTGCCAGGTCAACTGACTGTGGGGTCTGTCTGTCTCTCAGAGGAAGTTACAGAGTGGAAACAGTAGAAGTGGGTTAATGAGCGAGATGTTCCAGACATGTCCATCAGTCAGGTCAAAGGTCAGGACAGACGACAGGACAGAATAGTCAGCATAGCTGAGACAGATGGTCTCTCTCTCTCTCTCTCTCTCTCTCTCTCTCTCTCTCTCTCGATAAGAGAAGTCCAGGCATTCCACTGAGATTAAAAAGTGGAACACACGCACACAAACCACCTCCACCCTCCCAAATTTAACAGCAGTGTCATCGTCTTCACCATGTGTTTACACTGGCCTGGTCTTCTCTATAGGGACAGAGATTGAATGGAGTTCATGGATAGTGTGACTGTCTGGTCACTGAGCTATGAGGGGATTACAGCTGGCCCATCCCTCACTGACAGACAGCAGGCAGGTCACTGGTGAAACAGGTCACAGTCTGCCCAAGTTCAGGGAGAGAAAGAGAGAGATGGAGATAGGGAGGAAGAAAGGGGGATCCCTAGTCAGTTGCGCAACTGAATGCATTCAACCGAAATGTGTCATCCGCATTTAACCCAACCCCTCTGAATCAGAGAGGTACAGGGGACAGCCTTAATCAACATTCACATCATCAGTGCCCTGCCTTGCTCAAGGGCAGAAAGGCAAAGTTTTCCACCTTGCCGGCTCAGGGATTCGAACCAGCAATCTTTCGGTTACTGGCCCAATGACCTGAACCACTAGGCTGCCTCAAGCCCACAGAAAGAGAGAGAAAGAGAGAGAGAGCACAACCCCAGCTCAGCAGATCATGGCCATGCTCAGCAGCCACAAAATGGAAGAAAATGAGTCAAACATGGAGGTACTATATGAGCTTTTTGTTTTCAGTTACTCTACGTTTTGATGTACCTTAATGAACACGACCCTGGGTCACAACCAGCCAGGGGTCAGGGGTCAGAGGCACCACACAGATCAGAACCAGAACCAAAGGGATCAGCCTCTACTCTCACATACCGGGTGGAATATGGTTAGTAAGCTCTGACCCGAGAGACCACATTCACTCTCCACTGGGGCTTGACAGATTCAAGGTCACATTGGGTGGTCAAGCCGTTGCCTCCACCGCAGCTGTTTCTGGAATTACATCATTTATTTACACAGTGGCAGGCGGCAGCCCCCTCACTCTTTCAAATCAGATTGAGTCGTGTGCAGTGGCTTACGCCACAAACCAAACTCATATTATTCTGTGTGTGTGTGTGTGTGTGTGTGAGTGTGTGCGCGTGCAGTGGCTTACTTCTCATACCAAACTCATATTACTCCATCCCCCTGGATGTAGAGATACTGTAAATACCTGGTTTTAGGAATAATTCAACCTACATTCTCTGGTTTAACCATCCTCCTCTTCTCTGGCCGCCTGCACAAACACTGACACACACGTACAGACAGACAAAGCACATACTGTACACATATGTTCTGTCCAACATAGCCACACACACGTACAGTCAATTACAGCCACACACATTGATCAGACAAAGCCACTCACATGTGGTTTTCAGTTTCAATTCCCTGTCTGTGCAGACAGTATGGGTGTGTTTGTGTCATCAACACTTGCTATTTACTCAACAACATGAACTGTTACATTATCCATAAGATACGCTGTTCTTACTAATGCACCCCTGTGTGCGTATGTGTGTGTTGACGTGTGAGAATAATTAATTCCCTAGGTGACAGAGGCGACAGCTTCGTCCATCACGCTAATGCAAGGAGAAAGGCTCATTGTAATTCAGTAAACACACACACACACACACACATCTGCTCTGACAGCCTATTTCCTACAGATAGACCTGTCCATATTCCTACTGTTCTTCCGGGGGATGTAATCTTGAGCAGAGTGACACTCAGTTAACCAGCTGCATTGGGCCTGGGCTCGTACCACGCATATCTAATTCAGACGGACAGAGGGGAAGGGGACCCAGCCTGCTGTAACTAGCAGCCATCAGCCAGCCAGTCAGTCAGACCAGCCCACTCACGTCTCAGGACCAGGAAAAGAGCAACACATGGCATAAACACCCACAGGCTCTCTGTTCAGGATAGCCAGGGCTTTGGAAGATTACAACAGAACACTGACATTCACATAAAGCAGCGGCTTTGAATAAATAACAGCCTTTAGTTGATTTGATTCTGAAGAATGAAAGAATGAAAGAGGGATTAAAATGGAAATGTCAGTGTCAGGCTAACTCTGACAGGTGGAGCTGTTTGCTACGCTAACTGACTGTCTAGCTGCCAGGCCAAGCAGGCTGGTGGACATTTTTCCATATTTATTTCTCTATCTGTCTTTTTTTCCTCTAGCTGACAGCAGAGTACACAGACACACAACAGGACGAGACGTGATTGGGATGGGAGAAAATATAAACGGCTCAATTTGACGTGTCAGTACTTCTTAGCCAATGCAATATAGTTAGAGTTGGCTCAGTGTGGTGCCATGTTGGTTCAATACCTTGGGTGAGTGAGTCCATGTCCATCCTGATCCATGAGGCCATGTAGCCTATACATGATATTGTGTGTGTATCTACAAGTGAAGCCAACTCTCTTATTAAACATGTTAAATTCCTCAAATGTACGCTAATCACGTTCGTAACACCACAAAAGGCCAATTAATGTTTGAATGTCCAATGCCATCTGGATTACGAAACGCATGCTGAATCAATAAAAAAGTGTAAAACAAATTGTGTGAATGTGTGGGCATTGACATTGAGATCATCAGAGGTGTTATTACCTCAGAGAAATAATAATGATTCTACAGTCAAGGTAAGACTGTAAGCCTAGTATAAGCACATCTCTGGCCTCCTCATATGTATGGCTTACAGGGGCTGTGTGGGCTATGCTATTACCTACACAGGTCTGATCCTCTATAAACTGGGGATTCATAAGGTCCTCATAATGTGGTGAGAGTAAGGAGAGGAGAGGATAATCAGAACACAATATAGACCTGTCAGACTTTATCCCACCACCCCCTCCTTTCCTCTCCTCTCCTCTCCTCTCCTCTCCTCTCCTCTCCTCTCCTCTCCTCTCCTCTCCTCTCTTCTCCTCCTCTCCTCTGCCTCCACTTCTACCCCTCCCACCCCCTCCTACCCTCTCCTCTGCCTCCTCTCCCCCCTCCTCTCCTCTCCTCTCCTACTCCCCTCCCCTCCTCATATCCGGACCACCTAGGCACCCAAGGGGTGTTTGCTGAAGAAAACCCTTATCTCCACTGGATAACATTTTCATTTTACCCCAGACAGTCAGACAGCCCCTTTTCTTGGGCTGTTAGTGCACACAACTATTTTTCTCGAGGCAAGCTGAAGTTGGTAGCCGAAGTCTACGCCCCTTTGTCAGTGATTGGTCAACAGTAGGGATTCTTCAATTAAGTGTTTGTTGTCGAGAGACAAATCGTTTTCATGCACATTTTTTCACTTGAGAAATGCTGAACCAAACATCTTAGTTAGATGTAAAATTGCGCGACTAAAATCTCCTTAGCAAAAACGTCACAATTAATGACAGAGTTATCTTAGATTAATTAAATGTTTTTATTATGTTTAATAAGGTACACATGGACAGAAACCGAACAACACAAACAGTTCCCATCCCATCCCACAGGACTACCCTAATCCAAAATTAAATTAGTGGTTCACAATAGCAGTCTTTTTACAGAGTCATACATTGATGAAAGAGCAAATATGTTGTCTTCATTCACCCCATGCATACATCCTACAGATATTTCCATGTTTATAATGTCCATGAATGATAGCAGCCACTTCTGTCTGCTTAAAGAATGAGCCTGCCAACGTGAGGCAGGCTCATTCTTTAATGTGGGGCAGGTTAATCCAGCCAGCCGAATACGTCACTGTTTGACAGATAGGTTTGAAGTAGTGTCATCATTTAACAATAAAATAAATGGTGAACATGCTACATTTCTACCCATTATGTCAGAAAGACAGGATGAAACAACTCCAGAAGTGTAAAACCTCTGGGCATTCCCAAACCATATGAACAAATGTGACAGGAGCCCCCTGAGGGCACAATGAGCAATTTGGGGTTTGTCTAGCTTTCATCTTAGATTCATTCTGACTATTTTAAGGAAGTGTATACTGGCTACGGCGTCTCAAGATGGACTAACAGTACTATTGTCACTTATTTCTCGTTTTTCAAGCGAAGGTCTTTATTTAAAAAAATATATATTTTACCCCCCTTTTTCTTCCAATTTTCGATCTTGTCTCATCGCTGCAACTCCCCAACGGGCTCGTGAGAGGTGAAGTTGGAGTCATGCGTCCTCCGAAACATGACCCGCCTAACCACGCTCCGTAACACCCGCCAGCTTAACCCGGAAGCCAGCCGCACCAATGTGTCGGAGGAAACACCACTCAACTGGCGACCGTGGTCAGCCTGCAGGACTTCTGGTCCCCACAAGGATAAAAAATTAAAAATAAACACACACACCCACACACACTTATCACCGACAGCCCTCGGCAAAACAAACCCAACCGTTTTTCTCTTTGTCTTCAAACCTGACTCCTGACTCTGCCACTGCTTTCTGAAGACTGAGCCCGGACTGGGCTGGACTGTGCTTTTAAACTTGTCCCAGTCCCACCTGCCTATTGGACAGATGCCCTGAGGAGATGCAGTTGGGCAGGGTCAAAGGTGGTGATGGACGGTCAAATGTCCCAATCAGAGGTCACTGGATGTGGCATGCAACTGCAGCACTCCAGAGGTGCAAACAGAGTAGCCTATAAACAATGGGGACCCATCCCCTGCATCTGCTCTCTGCAGGGTCCGGGAGTCAGGAAGAGTTGGGGGCAGGTACGCTACTTGTTTCAAGAGTTAGAGAGGGCTGTGAGTTGGTTGTCAGGAGAGGGACTGTAAGGGTTTTCTACAGGTACTATGCAAACGTTTGCTACAGTGTGCACCAATGAACATGGTCACGTCTAGCCAGGGGTCAGGGGATAAAGGTCACCGCATGGATCAGAACCACAGGGATCAGCCTCTACTCACACTCACACAGGGTAGAATGTGGTTAGTATGTGTTCAGTAAGCTCCGACCAGAGAGACCACGTTCACTCTCCACACGCTGTCTCTGGAATGACATCATTTATTTACCCAGTGGCAGGCGGCAGCCCCCTCTCTCTCCCTAATCTGACTGAGTGTGCAGTAGCTTATGCCTCAAAACCAAACTCATATTACTGTGTGTGTGTGTGTGTGTGTGTGTGTGTGTGTGTGTGTGTGTGTGTGTGTGTGTGTGTGTGTGTGTGTGTGTGTGTGTGTGTGTGTGTGTGCGTGCGTGCGTGCAGTGGCTTACTTCTCATACCAAACTCATATTACTCCATCCCCCTGGATGTAGAGATACTGTAAATACCTGGTTTTAGGAATAATTCAACCTACATTCTCTGGTTTAACCATCCTCCTCTCCACTGGCCGCCTGCACAAACACTGACACACACGTACAGACAAAGACACACACACACACACACACACACACACACACACACACACACACACACACACACACACACACACACACACACACACACACACGTGTTTAGACAGACAAAGCACATTCTGTACACATATGTTCAATCCAACATAGCCACACACACGTACAGTCAATTACAGCCACACACATTTGATCAGACAAAGCCACTCACATGTGGTTTTCCCTGTAGCTAGTCCCCTGTAGCTAAGTTGGTAGAGCATGGCGCTTGCAACGCCAGGGTAGTGGGTTCGTTTCCCACGGGGGGCCAGTATGAAAATGTATGCACTCAATAACTGTAAGTTGCTCTGGATAAGAGCGTCTGCTAAATGACTAAAATGTTTTCAGTTTCAATTCCCTGTCTGTGCAGACAGTATGGGTGTGTTTGTGTCATCAACACTTGCTATTTACTCAACAACATGAACTGTTACATTATCCATAGGATATGCTGTCCTTACTGTGTGTGTGTGTGTGCTCCCGTACATAAGTGTGTGTGCGTGCGTGCGTGCGTGTTGACATGTAATTCCCTAGGTGACAGCTTCTTCCATCCCACTAATGCAAGGAGAAAGGCTCATTGTATTCAGTAAACACACACACACACATCTGCTCTGACAGCCTATTTCCTACAGATAGACCTGTCCATATTCCTACTGTTCTTCCGGGGGATGTAATCTTGAGCAGAGTGACACTCAGTTAACCAGCTGCATTGGGCCTGGGCTCGTACCACGCATATCTAATTCAGACGGACAGAGGGGAAGGGGACCCAGCCTGCTGTAACTAGCAGCCATCAGCCAGCCAGTCAGTCAGACCAGCCCACTCACGTCTCAGGACCAGGAAAAGAGCAACACATGGCATAAACACCCACAGGCTCTCTGTTCAGGATAGCCAGGGCTTTGGAAGATTACAACAGAACACTGACATTCATATAAAGCAGCGGCTTTGAATAAATAACAGCCTTTAGTTGATTTGCTCTCCGCTCACACACACTTGCCCATGGAGCTCTGTGGGCACGGGGATAAAGCAAGGCAACGATGGGGATAGCTTTAATTCTGTCACGGATCATTAGAATGGCACTGCTGGAAATTGGCTTCTCTTCTCTCAGGGAAGCAGCAGAGATACCTTTGGTTTTTAGCTGCAGTAATAGCCCATACACCAACTGTCCTGGGCTGGCTCAGATATTGTCTTGTCACATTGGTTTTTCCATCATGGTTCCAGTGGATATAATAGATGGATGAGCAGGCTAGTGAAGTTTAGGCCTACAGCTTGACATGGCTCAGTTTGGCTACGTAGTGTGAAAAGGGGGGCAATTCCACGGTAACGGAATTGTGCTGAGACTCAGATCTTTCACTTAAGCCAAACAAAAAACATCTATGCACAAGGACTACTTTTAACAATTTACAATTAACATTTTACAAAAACATATTTACTGGAAGAACTGTGCAGATGTAAACTTTGGTAACAGAATTTTGGTAAAATCAGTTTTTTGTGTCCACGTTTTTTCTGAATTAAGATTAAACGATGTCTGCAGAAAGAATGGGGTGTCAGCTATGACATGACACATAGACTTTGAAAAAAATCTATTTTGGTTATTGAACTACAGTAAGTGAAGTGGATTTACACCCGGTAACGGAATTGCGGCAATGGGTCCCTGATCTGTATTACACAGAAATGAATAATTATGTATATGAATGTAATTTTTTTCATGGTGATGTATCCTAAATAGGTACACAAAGGTATATATATATATATGCAATATCCTACTTTGCATATTTGGGTATTATTCTACACACTGGCTATTATTGTAATGAGCTCTGCCCAGAAGAAGACCCGATTTGTTTGGTCCGGACTGGACTAAATCTGAACCAATCATAGACGTCTATGTTTCACAAGTTTGGACATCAAAGTACAGCACAGTAGAGCTCAGTTGAGTTCAGTACAGTACAGTAGAGTTCAGT
Organism: Coregonus clupeaformis; assembly: GCF_020615455.1. Classification (NCBI taxonomy): domain Eukaryota; kingdom Metazoa; phylum Chordata; class Actinopteri; order Salmoniformes; family Salmonidae; genus Coregonus; species Coregonus clupeaformis. The sequence continues at coordinate 16,390,342 of NC_059219.1, forward strand.
ACAGTACAGTAGAGTTCAGTACAGTACAGTAGAGTTCAGTACAGTACAGTAGAGTTCAGTACAGTACAGTAGAGAACAGTAAAGTTCAGTAGAGTACAGTAGAGTTCATAAACAAAATTGATATCAGTAAAAACACTATAACTAACTTTCATTATCTTCCCTCATAAGGGAGAGAAATTAGAAAATATCTTAAAGATATGAGGGTTTTTGGTAATGGAATTTCAATGCACAAGGCAATGTTTCTTAAACAGAAGGAAGAAAAATGTCTCCAAAAATAAATATAAAGTGTTGATATTAGTTGGCAGGGGTCTTTACTTCAACATTAGTGTGTTTTGATGTATTTATAATACCTTTTAAGACTTTTTCTGGTAGATGTTTTATAAGACCTTTTTTCCATCTGTTTGCTTATTGGTTGAAAAATGTATATATGCCTTAGTAAAAATGTTACATGCTCCTATGAACTTCACAATTTGGTACTCATGGGTACCTTTACATGGAAATGACCAGGGTATTAGTGTGGGTTAAACTTTTTTCAAAATGCCAACTGACTCTAGGCAGACTGAGTGGCTATCAGACGGGGATACTAGGTGACCTTTCTCCCCCATCCAAAACACACTGGCCTTTAGAGGGGCGTGACTAAGCAAAATCTCTCCACCGACAGACAGACAGACGGCGCCCACACGCATGCACGTACCAACCACAGGAGGTTGGTGGCACTTTAATTGGGGAGGACGGGCATGTGGTAATGGCTGGAGTGGAATTAGTGGAATGGTATAAAAAAATATCAACCATTTGGTTTCCATGTGTTTGGTGCCATTCCATTTGCTCCATTCCAGACATTATTTTGAGCCGTCCTCCCCTCAGCAGCCTCCTGTGGTACTAACGCACACACATTCACACACACTTGACATAAATGAATGTGGCCATGCGTCAACTCTCCACCGTCTTGACACTGAGGAGCTGAGCAGGACATGATTCCGAAGAAAAAGAGAGTTGAAGAAAAAAAGAGAGCAGGAATGAAAGAGGGATTAAAATGGAAATGTCAGTGTCAGGCTAACTCTGACAGGTGGAGCTGTTTGCTACGCTAACTGACCGTCTAGCTGCCAGGCCAAGCAGGCTGGTGGACATTTTTCCATATTTATTTCTCTATCTGTCTTTTCTTCCTCTAGCTGACAGCAGAGTACACAGACACACAACAGGACGAGACGTGATTGGGATGGGAGAAAATATAAACGGCTCAATTTGACGGGTCAGTACTTCTTAGCCAATGCAATATAGTTAGAGTTGGCTCAGTGTGGTGCCATGTTGGTTCAATACCTTGGGTGAGTGAGTCCATGTCCATCCTGATCCATGAGGCCATGTAGCCTATACATGATATTGTGTGTGTATCTACAAGTGAAGCCAACTCTCTTATTAAACATGTTAAATTCCTCAAATGTACGCTAATCACGTTCGTAACACCACAAAAGGCCAATTAATGTTTGAATGTCCAATGCCATCTGGATTACGAGAAACGCATGCTGAATCAATAAAAAAGTGTAAAACAAATTGTGTGAATGTGTGGGCATTGACATTGAGATCATCAGAGGTGTTATTACCTCAGAGAAATAATAATGATTCTACAGTCAAGGTAAGACTGTAAGCCTAGTATAAGCACATCTCTGGCCTCCTCATATGTATGGCTTACAGGGGCTGTGTGGGCTATGCTATTACCTACACAGGTCTGATCCTCTATAAACTGGGGATTCATAAGGTCTTCATAATGTGGTGAGAGTAAGGAGAGGAGAGGATAATCAAACACAATATAGACCTGTCAGACTTTATCCCACCACCCCCTCCTTTCCCATCCTCTCCTCTCCTCTCCTCTCCTCCCCTCTCCTCTCCTCTCCTCTCCTCTCCTCTCCTCTCCTCTCCTCTCCTCTCCTCTCCTCTCCTCTCCTCTCCTCTCCTCTCCTCTCCTCTCCTCTTCCACTCTGCTCTCCTCCTCTCCTCTCCCAATCTCTCCTCTCCTCTCCTCTCCTCTCCTCTCCTCTCCTCTCCTCTCCTCTCCTCTCCTCTCCTCTCCTCTCCTCTCCTCTCCTCTCCTCTCCTCCTCCCCTCCGGACCACCTAGGCACCCAAGGGGTGAGGAAAACCTTTATCTCCACTGGATAACATTTTCATTTTACCTCAGACACAGTCAGACAGCCCCCTTCCCCATCCCCCTCCTCCCCCCAAACCCTCTTCCACCGCTTGCTCCCCCCCTCCTATCCTTCTCTGCTCCACCTGCAACCTGCTAAAGGGCACACAGACCCCCTCCAAGGACCTGCTGCCAAGCTGGCGACAGGCCATCCCACTACTGGGACTCTCCCCTCTTTTCACTCTTTCCCCTCTTCCCCTCTCTCTTTGTGTCGGTGTTTTGAAGGGGTGTACTGGGTGGATGCAGCAGGCTGAGAGGGCTGGGGTTTTGGGGGGAATCTTACAGATGTGAGGAGAGCAGACAGCCCCAATTTTCTCTTTGGAAAAACAGACAATCAATAAAATGCTTTTATACAGTATATCTCTCTCCCATGCTATCTGTCCTAGGATGCTTTGTGTAAGATCCCCTGCCTGGGGCATACTACCTACACGCACGCACGCACGCACGCATGCACACACGCACACACACACACACACACACACACACACACACACACACACACACACACACACACACACACACACACACACACACACACACACACACACACACTGACAAACACACAGATGCACACGCACACACACACACAGCCACACACTGACAAACACACAGACACACACAGACGCACACACCCACACACACTTATCCCGACAGCCCTCGGCAAAACAAACCCAACCGCTTTGTCTCTTTGTCTTCACACCTGACTCCTGACTCTGCCGACCTCCGTCTCGCTCTCTCTATCTTTCTCTCTCTTTCCTCATCCCTCTCTTCCTCTCTCCCATCCTCTCATCTCAGTAATTGTCTGCATGAATTATTAACTCGTTTCAGAGGATGAATGAATATGAATTCATCACATCTGCCCCCATTAACACTCCACTTCAATTCTGCTGATGGGGGGAATTATGGAGGAGGACAGAGGAGCTGATTATGGGATTCATGAGACCTCAAACAGCTATAAAATATTGATGCAGTCAGGCCCTGAGTCCTGTTCAGAAATATATCTATCAATCTATCTACCATCCCTATTATTCCCTATTCACAGGTTCCTTTAATAAGCATCTAGAGGAGGAATGAAATAGCTATCTGACCTCGAGGTAAAGAGGCCCACAGACCTCACACTGATTAGATCAAGAGCCAGAGGTTACTGCTCAAGTACACAAGTACTCAAGTACACAGGAAACGCAGTCAATTGGTCAGTCAACAATGATTCAGATCACATCATTCAGATAGGTACTGCATGTGCTCAAAGTGGGACTGTTTCCTATTGGTTCACAACTGAGAGGAGATTGAGATGTTGTGTATCGGTGACAGCCTAGACATATTGTGTACGCACGTACACACACAAACACACAGCTGACTCACCAGGAATATCCTTTCCAGCTGATCCTGGATGTCCTTCATCCCAGGGAAAGCTGCCACTCCTTGGATCATCTCGATGAAGATGCAGCCCACACCCCTGGAGACACACAGACAGCATCCACATTAGAGACACACAGACAGTATCCACAGAGTCGGAGAGCTCCAGATCCATCAGCAACAAACGTTTGAACCCCTCTATGAAGATTACTAATATCCACAACTATAATTCATCATTAATGAATCTATAGTGTACTCAAATGGCTTTGTAGAAATGCCCAGTATATTTTGAAAGGCAAATGGTTCACTCTTGGGGAATATCTTAATCTATGGCTGATGTCTTGATTTCCTAGAAGATTTAGCTCCAGTAAAGTGTTTGTTCAGAAGACTAACTCTGTGTGGTGATGGTTGGATAATGGGATGCCCAGCGGAGAGAGAAGGAGAGAGGGATGGAGAAAGAGAGAGGTGGCCAGTTCTGGAGAGTGGTGTGTGTGTGTGTGTGTGTGTGTGTGTGTGTGTGTGTTTAAACAGGTGTCAGAGCCCATTTGTCAGAGAGCTATTGTTTCCTGACAGATTCACTTTCTGGACCAGTGCACACTACTCCCTCTCTCCTTCCCTCCATCTCTGCATGACCCGGCTAAGGTTGAGCAGTCCTGAGCAGCCACACAGATAAATAGAAATAGAGAGGGAGAGAGAACGAGAGAGGGAGAAAGAGAGAGAGACAACCACCAGCATCACTTTCATCCCCCTTAACACTCCACACTCCTTAATTCATCCATCTCCATAATGTACCTATAGACCAGGAAGAGCCCTATACATTTCTAGAAGTCCAATGGATGGAAGTAGGTGCTGGGTTGAACAATACAGTTTCATCACCAAAGTGTTTAGATTTTTCTTAGATCTTTATATAGAGTCTGGTGTTTAATCAGATACAGAGGTTTTGGCTTGGCAGGGAGAGGGATCAAACCTGCTAATAACAGTATGAAAACGACAGGATTTCAGCCACATCCTCCCCACTTCCTCTCACACCTCTCTCTGTCTGTCTGGCTGGGCTGTCTGTGTCCACAGTGGTCTGTCAGCTTGACTGACAGGTGCCTGGTGAAACGGCAGGCTCACTGAGGCGATAACAGCCATAAAAATAGACAAGAGGAAGAATCCCTGTTCTGTTTGACCCGATTCTTCCCTTTCCTCCTCTCTACCAAATCCAGATCTGATCCTATAACCTGTCCTGTGGTTTGACGGATATGGGACAGACAGATTGTTACCCCAACCAGTGAACCAGAACTGAGCGCACTGCGGTCACTGTGAGTGTTGCTTGTTCATGGAACACTGCTTTCTAAGTGATGGTATAGGTCTTTCTATGTTGAGTGGCTCCAGTCTCGGTGGAGTGGAAAAGTGCCCTGAGGATTTGCCCACCTGCTCTACTGCCCTCCTAACCCCCTGCCTCACCTCTCCTCCGCTTTGCTTTCATTGCCCGCTGTGGGATGCAGCTGGGGTCCTTGGAAAGGGGCGTCCACGAGGACTGCCTGTCCAGAGATCGACGTGGTCACGGATCATTTCACAGCCTGGACGGAAGCTCTGGAAGACCCCTGTCCATATCCTGACTAAAGCTGTCTGTCTGCCGCCATAGGAAGGCCTCAGTCTGTCCATGTCCTCAGTAAATCCCCATGTCTGTCCATACTCAGCCTCAGCCTCAGCCAGGTCTCCCAGCTTCTTCTCAACCCCAGACAGAGACATGGCCTGGTCTCCCAGCTTCTTCTCACCCCCAGACAGAGACATGGCCAGGTCTCCCAGCTTCTTCTCAACCCCAGACAGAGACATGCCAGGTCTCCCAGCTTCTTCTCACCCCCAGACAGAGACATGGCCAGGTCTCCCAGCTTCTTCTCAACCCCAGACAGAGACATGGCCAGGTCTCCCAGCTTCTTCTCAACCCCAGACAGAGACATGGCCAGGTCTCCCAGCTTCTTCTCACCCCCAAACAGAGACATGGCCAGGTCTCCCAGCTTCTTCTCAACCCCAGACAGAGACATGGCCAGGTCTCCCTGCTTCTTCTCAACCCCAGACAGAGACATGGCCAGGTCTCCCAGCTTCCTCTCAACCCCAGACAGCGACATGGCCAGGTCTCCCAGCTTCTTCTCACCCCCAGACAGAGACATGGCCAGGTCTCCCAGCTTCTTCTCACCCCCAGACAGAGACATGGCCAGGTATCCCAGCTTCTTCTCAACCCCAGACAGAGACATGGCCAGGTCTCCCAGCTTCTTCTCAACCCCAGACAGAGAAATGGACAGGTCTCCCAGCTTCTTCTCACCCCCAGACAGAGACATGGACAGGTTTCCCAGCTTATTCTCAACCCCAGACAGACATGGCCAGGTCTCCCAGCTTCTTCTCAACCCCAGACAGAGACCAGGTATCTCCCTCACCTCCCTATGGAACACTTTCACACAGCTGTCTTTGGCTCTCTGCAGGGTTCACACCTTATCTGATCCAGATGAGGAAGTATTCCCCTGTTGTGGAGAGGGATGTGGCAAGAAGAAGGGGGTCAGGGGTTAAAGGTCAGAGGTACTACCCACCACATGTCCAGGCAGGTGGAGTAGTCTGTGGATCCCAGGAGGACATCAGGGGGGCGGTACCACAGGGTCACCACCTCATTGGAGTAGGTGTGGCTGGGGACTGACTTAGCCCGAGCAAGACCTGCAGGAGAGAACACACACACACTGTAATAAACACACACACACTGTAAGGAACAAAAAGTGGAAGCAGAAACACAGGGTATATGTTGACTTTATCATTGAATGCCCTCCACTGAGGCTCCATAAGATGAGAGAAAAGCTGACTGGTGCAAAGCAGAGCAGGTCTTGCCTGAGGTGCTCTGACATGGAGCCTGGGTAGCAACAGGACCAGGGCTATCAGAATACCAATCAGACATATTCAAAGCTACAACAGACCATCTCCATACACTACATCTAACATCAAGGACACCGCTCCCTAAGCTGACGGTACAGTATTATGTGTGTGAACTATGTGTGTGCTGGCAGTGCAGAGCCAGATAGTTTTAATGAGTCTGGTGGCATTTAGCTAGCTGTCCTCCCAGGTGGTGAGACTGGTTCATTAAAGCATTTAGCTTAAACAGCCAAGACTTCCTGCCCCTGGTGCCAGCCCCCGCGTGGTGTTGTGTGCATGTGTGTGTGTATGTGTGTGTGTGTGTGTGTGTGTCGTGGGGGGGGGTGATGGCAGGGCAGGGGGTAGTTAACATGTCCCTATGCCAGAACAGACCCAGGCTTCCAGGAGAGATGGAGGTTAAGCCAGGCTTCCTCACAGTCTAACACTGTAATTTACAGACTAATCTGACCTGTAAACAATAGGCTGTGCCACAGAGAGGAGAGACCAATTTCCTAGACACACTGAAAGCCTATAATTTACATTGCGGGTGGTGTGAAGTGTGTGTGTTTGTCAAATCAAATTAAATCAAATTTTATTGGCCACATGCGCCGAATACAACAGGTGCAGACATTACAGTGAAATGCTTACTTCCAGCCCTTAACCAACAGTGCATTTCTTTTTAACAAAAATAAAACAACAACAAAAAAAGTGTTGAGAAAAAAAGAGCAGAAGTAAAATAAAATAACAGTAGGGAGGCTATATATACAGGGGGGTACCGGTGCAGAGTCAATGTGCGGGGGCACCGGCTAGTTGAGGTAGTTGAAGTAATATGTACATGTGGGTAGAGTTAAAGTGACTATGCATAAATAATTAACAGAGTAGCAGCAGCGTAAAAGGATGGGGTGGGGGGGCAGTGCAAATAGTCAGGGTAGCCATGATTAGCTGTTCAGGAGTCTTATGGCTTGGGGGTAGAAGCTGTTGAGAAGTCTTTTGGACCTAGACTTGGCACTCCGGTACCACTTGCCATGCGGTAGCAGAGAGAACAGTCTATGACTAGGGTGGCTGGAGTCTTTGACAATTTTGAGGGCCTTCCTCTGATACCGCCTGGTATAGAGGTCCTGGATGGCAGGAAGCTTGGCCCCAGTGATGTACTGGGCCATACGCACTACCCTCTGTAGTGCCTTGCGGTCGGAGGCCAAGCAGTTGCCATACCAGGCGTTGATGCAACCAGTCAGGATGCTCTCGATGGTGCAGCTGTAGAATTTTTTGAGGATCTGAGGACCCATGGCAAATCTTTTCAGTCTCCTGAGGGGGAATAGGCTTTGTCGTGCCCTCTTCACGACTGTCTTGGTGTGTTTGGACCATGATAGTTCGTTGGTGATGTGGACACCAAGGAACTTGAAGCTCTCAACCTGTTCCACTACAGCCCCGTCGATGAGAATGGGGGCGTGCTCAGTCCTCTTTTTTTTCCTGTAGTCCACAATCATCTCCTTTGTCTTGGTCACGTTAAGGGAAAGGTTGTTGTCCTGGCACCACACGGCCAGGTCTCTGACCTCCTCCCTATAGGCTGTCTCATCGTTGTCGGTGATCAGGCCTACCACTGTTGTGTCGTTGGAAAACGTAATGATGGTGTTGGAGTCGTGCCTGGCCATGCAGTCATGGGTGAACAGGGAGTACAGGAGGGGACTGAGCACGCACCCCTGAGGGGCCCCTGTGTTGAGGATCAGTGTGGCAGATGTGTTGTTACCTACCCTTACCACCTGGGGGCGGCCCGTCAGGAAGTCCAGGATCCAGTTGCAGAGGGAGGTGTTTAGTCCCAGGATCCTTAGCTTAGTGATGAGCTTAGAGGGCACTATGGTGTTGAATGCTGAGCTGTAGTCAATGAATAGCATTCTCACGTAGGTGTTCCTCTTGTCCAGGTGGGAAAGGGCAGTGTGGAGTGCAATAGAGATTGCATCATCTGTGGATCTGTTGGGGCGGTATGCAAATTGGAGTGGGTCTAGGGTTTCTGGGATAATGGTGTTGATGTGAGCCATGACCAGCCTTTCAAAGCACTGCATGGCTACAGACGTCAGTGCTACGGGTCGGTAGTCATTTAGGCAGGTTATCTTAGAGTCCTTCGGCACGGGGACTATGGTGGTCTGCTTGAAACATGTTGGTATTACAGACTCAGTAAGGGACATGTTGAAAATGTCAGTGAAGACACTTGCCAGTTGGTCAGCACATGCTCGGAGTACACGTCCTGGTAATCCGTCTGGCCCTGCGGCCTTGTGAATGTTGACCTGCTTAAAAGTCTTACTCACATCGGCTACGGAGAGCGTGATCACATAGTCATCCGGAACAGCTGGTGCTCTCATGCATGCTTCAGTGTTGCTTGCCTCGAAGCGAGCATAGAAGTGGTTTAGCTCGTCTGGTAGGCTTGTGTCACTGGGCAGCTCGCGGCTGTTTGTGTGTGTGTGAGTGAGTGTTTGTGTGTGTGTGTGTGTGTGTAGGGGGGACTGGGAGGTTAACGCAGGGCATGAGCAGGGAGAACAGGTCTAATCATCATAAAAAGGCCAGAGTAATAGACTGATGGAGTAGTTACAGTATATGGGTTGTCTGGCTGTAGACTGATCTGTATGATAAAGAGATGGAGAGAGAAAGGCAGGGAGGGAAGGTAGACGGAGGAGAGGGATGGAGGGAGAGAGGGAGGGAGTGATAGGAAATAGTGGGAGTGTGTACTGTATTTGCACTCCAGGACCTAGATGATTGAATTCCCTCTCCTCCTCTCCTCCTCCAGTGTAGTCACCACGGTAACAGCATGAAACAGGCGGATGGATACATTGCTCTTTCTACAAAATGGTGAGCGCCCGGTGGCCCTGACATTCTACATCTGAGAATACCTGAGAGACCTACTGCAGCGAGTGGCTCCATTTCAAAAGGCCTGACCCCCAGGCTTCACACACATGCACACAAACACCTTCATACCTTCAAACACTGGCATTGAGACAACAGTTTCACTCTATACAACCGCTGTGGCTCCTGGCTGGCCTTCCATTCCAGGTCGCCCCGGGATGAAGGTCACACACCCACGTACGTATATGCAGGCAAGCACACACACACACACACACACACACACACACACACACACACACACACACACACACACACACACACACACACACACACACACACACACACACACACACACAGGTAGCCCTGGGTGTGAAGGTCAGTAGTGAATTATACATCACACTGTGTCCCCATGGCAACACCAGGGGTCAGAGAACAGAAGGCAGGAGAGGAGGAGGAAGAGAAGTGGGGGATGAAGAAGAATACAGCCAGAGAGGAGACTGAAATAGACTCCATATCCCCCCTGGGACAAACAACCCAAGCCTTCTTTTGAAGTTTACTCTGAAGTCATATGGCTTTCAGATAGCTCTGTGTAGCCTCCTCCTTCTCTTCCTCCTCCTCTTCCTCCTCCTCCTCCTCCTCCTCCTCCTCCCCAACTCCTCGGCTGCTGTGTCTAAAGCTACGATAAATCCACAGGGAGAAAGAAACAAGTTATACCAAGCATTCATCATTACAAAAAACACTGAAAATCAATCTTGCAGATGCTGCAAATGCACAATTTGTTTCCGTCATGAAATGTGTAGCAAGAATACAAAACAGGGTAAATTAAATAATGTGTCACTCCTCTCCTGCATCAACCCAGTCTAATATATGATGATGAATGTCTGATCGTGTAATATGTAATAATACCCCCTGCTCATATCTCAAATATATATATAACAAAACGAGGAATAAAATGGCTTTAAAATATGCTATAATGCTTTGGAAGTAATTTAGCATACTTGCACAGGTTTCTGGTGGCAATAACGGATTGTGTGCGCTTGGCAGGTAATTTATGGCTGGTCTGATAGAATCTGGGTAATGTGTGACGTGTGTGTGTGCGTGCTTGTGTGTGTGTGTGTGTCTACATGGTGTGGTATGCATACTGCTATTGCTTCTTCATGGTCTGGGATCAGGACATTAACATTTAGGTTCCCCCACACACACACACGTACGCACACACATACACACACACACACACACACACACACACACACACACACACACACACACACACACACACACACACACACACACACACTGCCCCCAGGACACGCGAGGGAAGAGGAAGACCACAGAACTGCTCTGTCCAACACCAATAAGACACACACTACACATCATCAATCAATATTCTGATTACTGACACTCTGCTATCATCTGGAAGTATCTCCCATTTGAAAGGAAAGCTGCATTTTCAAGCATTACTTATCCAACCACTTAATCCCCAAAATCACATCATCACATCACATCTGCATACAGATGATTATGATATGTTGCAGCAGTACAGATGATGATGATATGTTGCAGCAGTCATGGCAGAAATAACCATTCTGGACACATATGTGCTACAGTAAATGACATACAGACACACTCAAACAAGCAAAACTAGTATTGAGGATCAGAAAACGGTTCTCTTTCCTCTGCTAAGAAAATCCCCTGAAAGACAGTTGGCTCGCATGGTGAATTCATTCATCCATCCAGACATGGGCTGTCCAACGTCCTGTGATTCTCCCCACTTCTCCTCTCATATCCAGTAGTAATACCTACAGGTCTGTGGTGGATCACCTGCCACCTGCCTCTCTGTCTGTCTATCACAGCCTGCCTCTCTGTCTGTCTATCACAGCCTGCCTCTCTGTCTGTCTATCACAGTCTGCCTCTCTGTCTGTCTATCACAGCCTGCCTCTCTGTCTTTCTATCACAACCTGCCTCTCTGTCTGTCTATCACAGCCTGCCTCTCTGTCTGTCTATCACAGGCTGCCTCTCTGTCTGTCTATCACAACCTGTCTCTCTGTCTGTTTATCACAACCTGCCTCTCTGTCTGTCTATCACAGCCTGCCTCTCTGTCTGTCTATCACAGCCTGCCTCTCTGTCTGTCTATCACAGGCTGCCTCTCTGTCTGTCTATCACAACCTGTCTCTCTGTCTGTCTATCACAACCTGCCTCTCTGTCTGTCTATCACAACCTGTCTCTCTGTCTGTCTATCACAACCTGCCTCTCTGTCTGTCTATCACAGCCTGCCTCTCTGTCTGTCTATCACAGCCTGCCTCTCTGTCTGTCTATCACAGCCTGCCTCTCTGTCTTTCTATCACAGCTTGCCTCTCTGTCTGTCTATCACAGCCTGCCTCTCTGTCTGTCTATCACAGGCTGTCTCTCTGTCTGTCTATCACAGCCTGCCTCTCTGTCTGTCTATCACAGGCTGCCTCTCTGTCTGTCTATCACAACCTGTCTCTTTGTCTATCACAACCTGCCTCTCTGTCTGTCTATCACAGCCTGCCTCTCTGTCTGTCTATCACAGCCTGCCTCTCTGTCTTTCTATCACAGCTTGCCTCTCTGTCTGTCTATCACAGCCTACCTCTCTGTCTGTCTATCACAACCTGCCTCTCTGTCTGTCTATCACAGCTTGCCTCTCTGTCTGTCTATCACAGCCTACCTCTCTGTCTGTCTATCACAGCCTGCCTCTCTGTCTTTCTATCACAGCTTGCCTCTCTGTCTGTCTATCACAGCCTACCTCTCTGTCTGTCTATCACAACCTGCCTCTCTGTCTGTCTATCACAGCCTACCTCTCTGTCTGTCTATCACAACCTGCCTCTCTGTCTGTCTATCACAGGCTGCCTCTGTCTGTCTATCACAGCTTGCCTCTCTGTCTGTCTATCACAGCCCGTTTCACCACACTAAGTGATCCCTAATGAGATAGGCAGCAAACAGCACAAATCCTAGTCAGGTCATTACCTGCATTCATGCACAGACAGCCAGACAGACAGAAAGACAGAGACACACACACAAACACCCACACACACCCTCCCCTCCCTGTAGGGCCTATGTGTCTGGGTGTAGGTAACAGCACACAGGGGAAGTCCTGGCGCTCCATGCGGATTCCTCCGACGTTCCAACCAGATTCCTGCATCTCCATTGTCACATTGCTGCACTCTCCACAGATCATTATCCTCACCAGCTGTCTTTAAACATTATCACTACAACTCACGCACACACACACACACACATCAATCCCAACACTCTGAGTGACTCGAATCCCTAGGAGAGAAACTAAACAGTGCCCTCCAGCACACACACATACACACACACGCACATACACACAAGGGAGGGAGGGAGATAATGCAACGTCTTCAAAACGAACATACACTGCTCAAAAAAATAAAGGGAACACTAAAATAACACATCCTAGATCTGACTGAATGAAATAATCTTATTAAATACTTTTTCTTTACATAGTTGAATGTGCTGACAACAAAATCACACAAAAATTATCAATGGAAATCAAATTTATCAACCCATGGAGGTCTGGATTTGGAGTCACACTCAAAATTAAAGTGGAAAACCACACTACAGGCTGATCCAACTTTGATGTAATGTACTTAAAAAAAGTCAAAATGAGGCTCAGTAGTGTGTGTGGCCTCCAGTCAGGCTACCTCTGGCGAGCACATGGAGGGCTGTGCGGCCCCCCAAAGAAATGCCACCCCACACCATGACTGACCCACCGCCAAACCGGTCATGCTGGAGGATGTTGCAGGCAGCAGAACGTTCTCCACGGCGTCTCCAGACTCTGTCACGTCTGTCACGTGCTCAGTGTGAACCTGCTTTCATCTGTGAAGAGCACAGGGCGCCAGTGGCGAATTTGCCAATCTTGGTGTTCTCTGGCAAATGCCAAACGTCCTGCACGGTGTTGGGCTGTAAGCACAACCCCCACCTGTGGACGTCGGGCCCTCATACCACCCTCATGGAGTCTGTTTCTGACCGTTTGAGCAGACACATGCACATTTGTGGCCTGCTGGAGGTCCTTTTGCAGGGCTCTGGCAGTGCTCCTCCTGCTCCTCCTTGCACAAAGGCGGAGGTAGCGGTCCTGCTGCTGGGTTGTTTGCCTCCTACGGCCTCCTCCACGTCTCCTGATGTACTGGCCTGTCTCCTGGTAGCGCCTCCATGCTCTGGACACTACGCTGACAGACACAGCAAACCTTCTTGCCACAGCTCGCATTGATGTGCCATCCTGGATGAGCTGCACTACCTGAGCCACTTGTGTGGGTTGTAGACTCTGTTTCATGCTACCACTAGAGTAAAAGCACTGCCAGCATTCAAAGGTGACCAAAACATCAGCCAGGAAGCATAGGAACTGAGAAGTGGTCTGTGGTCACCACCTGCAGAACCAGTCCTTTATTGGGGGTGTCTTGCTAATTGCCTATAATTTCCACCTGTTGTCTATTCCATTTGCACAACAGCATGTGACATGTATTGTTAATCAGTGTTGCTTCCTAAGTGGACAGTTTGATTTCACAGAAGTGTGATTGACTTGGAGTTACATTGTGTTGTTTAAGTGTTCCCTTTATTTTTTTGAGCAGTGTATATTTGTGGATACTGTATAGAACAAGTGACATCATCACTGCAATGTACTGTATCTATTGGTTGATTGCTAAACCAATGGCCGGATAGGTATTTGCAAGATGATTGTGGTTTGCAGCATTGTTTTCAGGGTACCTAGGGGACATTTGTTTGTGCTGTTTCACTACCAGCTCAGCACAGAACATGGTGATAGTCTTATAATACCTCCCACAGTAGCCTGTGTCTGTTTCAAGGTGAGGCCTCCATACAGCCAGACATAATGAAGTGTGATTGTGGAGGAAATGGTCTTTGTGAGGCTCCTATACACAGCAGGGCAGAGAACAAAGACAATCAGAGAGAGAGAGGAGAGCCTGACTTTCCCTTTCTGCTGCCATACAATGGATACAATTAGCAGAGATGGAGTTGGCCCCGGGCCCATTGACTGGAGCAGGATAAGAGAGGAGAGAGAGACACCGCTCTGCGGAGAGAGGAGAGAGACACCGCTCTGAGGAGAGAGGAGAGAGACACCGCTCTGAGGAGAGAGGAGAGAGACACCGCTCTGAGGAGAGAGGAGAGAGACACCGCTCTGAGGAGAGAGGAGAGAGACACCGCTCTGAGGAGAGAGGAGAGAGACACCGCTCTGAGGAGAGAGACACCGCTCTGAGGAGAGAGGAGAGAGACACTGCTCTGAGGAGAGAGACACCGCTCTGAGGAGAGAGGAGAGAGACACCGCTCTGAGGAGAGAGACACCACTCTGAGGAGAGAGGAGAGAGACACCGCTCTGAGGAGAGAGGAGAGAGACACCGCTCTGAGGAGAGAGGAGAGAGACACTGCTCTGAGGAGAGAGGAGAGAGACACCGCTCTGAGGAGAGAGACACCGCTCTGAGGAGAGAGACACCGCTCTGAAGAGAGAGACACCGCTCTGAGGAGAGAGACACCGCTCTGAGGAGAGAGGAGAGAGACACCGCTCTGAGGAGAGAGGAGAGAGACACCGCTCTGAGGAGAGAGACACCGCTCTGAAGAGAGAGACACCGCTCTGAGGAGAGAGACACCGCTCTGAGGAGAGAGGAGAGAGACACCGCTCTGAGGAGAGAGGAGAGAGACACCGCTCTGAGGAGAGAGGAGAGAGACACTGCTCTGAGGAGAGAGACACCGCTCTGAGGAGAGAGGAGAGAGACACCGCTCTGAGGAGAGAGGAGAGAGACACCGCTCTGAGGAGAGAGGAGAGAGACACCGCTCTGAGGAGAGAGGAGAGAGACACCGCTCTGAGGAGAGAGGAGAGAGACACCGCTCTGAGGAGAGAGGAGAGAGACGACTCTCATAGTATATACACTGAGATATCCACAGCTGAATGACTGGGAGTGATCCACGCCACACGAGACACACCCCGTTGAGAGAGTGTAGACACACACACACACACACACACACACAGACACACACTTATGTACGAGAGCACACACATACAGATAAGCACACACACATTTGCAATTCATGTCGTATTTACAACTCTCTTCTTTGATGATAGTCAAGCTTGAAAACACAAATGTCTATTGCATACACTTGACACACATGCTATAAACCAATACACACTTGACACACACTGCACAGTAACACACACTTGTGACAGTTCAAGCCGTGCATGTGTGTGTGCCTGTGACCCTTGTGAGAGTTAAGTGTCCTAGTGACACCAGTGAGGTTGTGTGTAGTGAAGTACAGTGTGTGTTTGTGTGTGTGTGTGTGTGTGTGTGTGTGTGTTGAGAGGCTAAAATACAGCCATATGCTCCAAGACACCATCGCCAGAATGACACATCAGCAGATATCATGGTCCAGATCCCCTCTCTCCCATTCGCTCTGTGTGTGTGTGTGTTTATGTGAGATAGGTGATTACCGTCACCTTGGCACATTCGTAAAAACACACACACACAAACACACACTACTTCAGTTTGTTGGCTTTAGTTTGTTCTGTCCTTCAGTCGAACCATCTAAGCTTTTCATAACCCTCACTTGTTTGTCTTTGTTTGTGCTACTCGTTAGGACAGAGAAACACACAAAGAGCTGAGGCTGATTCTGGATCAGATCCAGAAACAAATCAACCAGCAGGGACACTGAACCCATGCCACTGAGGCTGACAGCCAGCCTCTGATAATCCCCCTGTTCCTGTTCAGCCCCTGGTCCTCAGCTGTCAGGGCCTTAGTATTCCTGCTGTAGAGGCTAGGGCCTCAGGAACTTCCTACTGAAACACCCACACACACACACCTCGCTGCCTCCAGCCTCTACTCAGCATCTAAGTGAGATCCCCTAGGCTAGGGCTAACCGTGTCTATGTGTGTGTGTATCCACAGCAGTTATTCCATGGGATTTCCATTCTTTCTCATTTAGCATGTGGTCCATTATTTTCTCATTGCCTTCCAGTAATATGTCTACTCTATAATGAGGAGGGGTTTACATTATTGATGAAGGTGTCACCCTTGCCTGTGCGGCTAGAGGGATGGATGGAGGGATAGATGGAGGGGTGGATGGAAGGGTGGATGGAGGGGTGGATGGCGGGATGGAGAGATAGAGGGATGATTTCCTGTGAGTGAGGCAGTCTTTGTCTGGTCTGTGGTGCCAGTCTGAGCCGATGCCCTCTGGAAACCAGTCAAACCGTGTGTGTAGTATTTACAGAGCTGGGCACCATGAAAGGAGACTGGCCATATGGTGCTACCACTTCAGGAGATGTCTAACACACACACACACACACACACACACTAGCGACAGAGAGAGAGCGAGAGAGAGAAAGAAAGAAGAGACATAGAGAGAGAGAGAGAGAGAGAGAGAGAGAGAGAGAGAGAGAGAGAGAGACAAAGAGACTGAGAAGAGAGAGAGAGATGAGAGAGAGAGAGAGAGAGAGAGAGAGAGAGAGAGAGAGAAGCACGGAAAGACAAAAGAGTGCTAGTCAGACACAAAGCAAAGCCACCTACCGAAGTCGGCCAGTTTGAGTTCTCCAGTGTCAGAGATGAGCAGGTTCTGAGGCTTGAGGTCGCGGTGCAGGATATACCTCTGGTGGATGTAGGACAGACCTCTCAACAACTGGTACAGGAACAACTGATAGACAGAGAGGAGATCCACCATTAATCATTCATCATTAGATGTAATATTCATTAATGATTTGATCATTCAATTCATGAATCATAAATTCATTAGATTCATGAGAAATTTAACTATTAGAGTAGGCTAATTATTCATCATTCAAACAATGTATATAATGTGTTTCCAATGGATTTCCAAGTCACCCACTATGTTTCACCTATTGTCTCAATAGCAATATTTCCTTCTAATGTTTTTATTTTACATCCTGCTATTTGTCCATTCTTGTATCTACTTCTCTCTTCTTCTCCATCTCTCTGGCTGATTCATAGCATTGGTTGGACTCATACGTAACAGAGAAAGGCTTTCAGTGTCATAACAGCTATCCATCAGTAGGAGGTGTTAATGTCTTCATTCAGCCTTAACACAACACCAGCACTGGTAAATGAACTCCCAAAACTCATTTACACCACACCATTAACTCTATAACGCTTGCATGCACACGCACACGCACACACACCCTCAACCTCACTCGCAACGTCAATACTAGCCAATCAACCCAGAACTCCCATCCCATCATTTCCTCAGCTTAGACTATTGACCAGTGATCAAATATATAACTGCCATCACAACGGCCATCTGATCTCTCACATCAATAACAAATAGTGATTGGTTCATTCGAAGGCTTGAGAGGAGGTCAATAAATAAACAATAGAAATAACAATAATGATAAAATGTCTATTCCATTTATAAATATATCATATTCTGACTTCAACCACCAATTTTGATTACACAGTTACATTCAAATGCTAACAATGGGAAATAGGTGAGAAAATAAGCATTAAGACAAAATAAAATGTGAATAAATGTCCTCATATTTCCTTTTCTTTCTCTGACACAGCACCTGAAAACAACATCAATGTGTATGGCTCTTTCAGATCCTGTGGTTATTTTTTGTTCACTTTGCATCAATCAACCAACAATGAATTCTGAATCTGTGCAATCGCTGATCCTCCATTCCAACATTCTAATCTTTCATTCCAATCTCTCTCTTCTCAGCAGCACTAGCAGGGTCTCGGCCAATTAGGCAGAGCGAAAACCGTGGAGTCCAATCAGGGATCAGCCCTGTCTGGCATCTGGAGTCACCGGGTCAACAGTTTAGCATTCCTCAACTCGGCAGGCAGGCGATACACGAAACAACGCACAGCGCTGGAAATAGGCATGGGAAATGTGTGTTTACTCATGTATATCAAAACACACTCATCAAAACACACTCTGCCTCATTAAGTGGGCTAGGCAATCAAAAGGTTACTCATTTATTCACTCCTCTCTTTCTGCAAACTAAACATCAAAACACTGCTTAAAAATAACTCTTATTGTCGACTACAGGAAAACAGAGAATTCTGTCAAATTAGCATATTATATGGTAGAAGGTAAAGTACAAGGGCAAACATTTGATTGGAGTTTAGCTGAGAGCTGGACTAAGTTGAGTGCTTATGCATGCTTTTCAAATTCATAAACACACTAGAAAAGGCTTGCTCTATTAAACTCTATTCCATGTCTAGCCCTAGACTGTAGTCACACTCACTAGCCCAACATTGTCACTGTACTAGCAAGACATTTGGCCACATGACAGACATGTAAGTTAGTTGAAGCTATCTGCCCATCTGGCTTAAAATGCTAAAGGCATCACTAGAGTTATTAGGAGAGAGAGGGAGAGAGAGAGAGGGAGAGAGAGAGAGAGAGAGAGAGAGAGAGAGAGAGAGAGAGAGAGAGAGAGAGAGAGAGAGAGAGAGAGAGAGAGAGAGAGAGAGAGAGAGAGAGAGAGAGAGAGAGAGAGAGAGAGAGAGAGAGAGAGAGAGAGAGAGAGAGAGAGAGAACAAGAGAAAGATAAGAATAGGAAGTTAGAGTGAGAATGAGAGTGAAAAAGACAGAGAGATACATAGAGAAAAAAAGAAAGAGTGAGAAACAGAGAGAGAGAAAGACAGAGAGATACATAGAGAAAGAGAGCGAGAGACAGAGAGAGAGAGAGAGAGAGAGAGAGAGAGAGAGAGAGAGAGAGAGAGAGAGAGAGAGAGAGAGAGAGAGAGAGAAAGGGGAAAGTGACATATAGAGAAAGAGAAAGAGAGGTGGTGAGAGAGAGAACCAGACAGAGAGAGAGAATGGTCTCCAACGGCAGAGGAATGAAAATAAAGAAAGTCAGGTAGAGAGAAAGAGAGAAGAGAACAGGGTCAGCAGTGAGAGTGGGATGAAGCAGAGTCGGGAGAGGTGAGGGGATACAGAGTTTAAGCTGCCTTGCTGGAAAGTCAACAGCAGCCAGCTGCCCGCTCCCCAGAATATCAATAGTCTCACCCCACCTCCTCACCCCTCCAGGGACTTCCACCGCACAGCGGACGAATGATACATAATTCTAGGATGGTGAGAGGAATTAGGAGAGAGGGATTTTAGACACTAACCATGAACAGATAGAAAGAGACAACCTCTTCTTATGAGGGTATAGATATTCCCATCAAGAAACAGATTCACAATGCATTCACTCATTGGCAATGGACTGCAGTAATTAGTAGACAACGACCCTGGGAAAGGGTAGTAACCGTGGACCGGGGTGTTAGGAACATAATGAATCATTAGTTGTGCTGTGTACTAATTGCAGTGTGTGTGTGTGTGTGTGTGTGTGTGTGTGTAGGTGTCATCCTTATGTGGGTTGAAAATGGCAGATTTTGTCATTGAAGTGCTTAAATTGGAATGCAGTGGCTGTACAGTAACATGCTATACATGACGTTAGAGCTCAGGCTCTCCGCTTCACAGCGCTGAATGGGCTTTGACTGACAGCCGTTATAAACTTGAGCACTGCGCGTGACAAGAAGATGCCCCCATCCTTCCCGCTAATTGGGCAACTTTTGCACATTTGTCTGAGTGAGTGAAATGCTGTAAATCGAGAGGAGTTGATGTGTTCTGAAAGATGAGACATTGTGGATTATAATAAATACTGCTTTGATGTCATACAAGCAAACCACACACCCGACTCCAAATGTGCACTTCACATTTCCATATTTGAAGTTCCTCAATGGCAAAGCTAGGAGAGCTCAAAACAGCACATTATAATTGAAGGCGCTTTCCCTGAGTCATAAAACTGCATGGAAATGACTTAGGAACTGTGCACAGTTTGGAGAGGTGTGTGGCCACTTGGAGACACCAGTTAGACCTCTCACTCAAACCCTTGTAATCGTTTTTTCTTATCTTGGACCTACTCCAAAATGTCAATGATTATTCTTATTCTGTAATTGAATGTATCCAGAGTATTTTCAGCTGAACTGTTGTGACCTCACATAATCTCCAAAATGTTATCTTTCAATTGCTACCATGATCATGCATATGTTCTTTTTTATAGTTCTTCTGTTAGAAACATTTCAATTTGGCCCTATCCACATAGGCCAATTTCCATAAGTGTAAGGGGTTAAATTTACTTCCTGAATTGACTGCCAACCCTGGCCTGTGTGTGTGTGTGTGTGTGTGTGTGTGTGTGTGTGTGTGTGTGTGTGTGTGTGTGTGTGTGTGTGTGTGAGTGCGTGTGTGTGTGTGCGTGCCAGTGGTGGAAAAAGTGCCCAATTGTCATACTTGAGTAAAAGTAAAGCTACTGTACCTTAATAGAAAATGACACAAGTAAAAGTGAAAGTCACCCAGTAAAATACTACTTGAGTAAAAGTCTAAAAGTATTTGGTTTTAAATATACTTTAAGTATCAAAGTAAAAGTATAAATAATTTCACATTCCTTATATTAAGCAAACCAGATGATTTTCGTGTTTTTTTAAAATATATGGATAGCCAGGGGCACGCTACAACACTCAGACATAATTTACAAATGAAGCATTTGTGTTTAGTGAATCTGCCAGATCAGAGGCAGTAGGGATGACCAGGGATGTTGTCTTGATAAATGTGTGAATTGGACCATTTTCCTGTCCTGCTAAGCATTCAAATTGTAACGAGTACTTTTGGGTGTCAGGGAAATGTATGGAGTAAAAAGTAAATTTCTTTAGGAATGTAGTGAAGTAAAAGTAAAAGTTGTCAAAAATATAAATACTAAAGTAATGTACAGATACCCCAGAAAACTACTTAAGTAGTACTTTAAAGTATTTTTACTTAAGTACTTTACACCACTGGTGTGTGCGTACCTACACACTGTACTCAACTTCCAACTGTTACCATAGCCTCTTCGTATATTTGTTGAATGGTTTGTCTGTTTTATATACCTCTGCTTTAACTTTTACATCAGTGTTCAAATGGAAAAGTTAACACTGTTTGATTTAATGAAAAGCTATGGCATTACATTTTTATGTAGAGATGGGTTTAGTGTATAAGGTGTGGCCAGTAGAACAGTGGATTTCATCATCTGAGTCCAGATATTCTCTGTAATCTGCCAGTGAAATAGACTCCAGACTGGCTCTATTGTCTGATATTCCCATTCATTTACTACAGTATGAGACCATGCATCATACTAACAGCATATAATGGGTTATACACATTTCTTATTCATATGGAATATTTGCACACAAAAACACAGAACAAAGGGGAAACAAATGTGTATATATTATCATGTTGCCAATTGCCAATTATTGTATTTTATTTTGTATTTTTTGTAAGCATGTGTTATCATTGGCTAATTCCAATGCATACTGACTTATTTGGGGCAAAGACAAAAGCCCCAAAAGATGTGTTATTCCAATAGATGTATTTTGTGTTCACATTACTTATTCAAACACTATCAATAGTGAATGAGAGTCCAATCACACGCAGTCATGCTGAACACAACATCATGGACATAGCCAACCCCTCGAAAAACAAACCTCTAAATCCTCATTGCAACTGAGGGGATAATAAATGAAGTATTTAATTGAATGGCAACCTTGGGAGTCATTGTGAAAATCTCTGAAAGCAGCACTTTACTATATGCAGGGGAGTGAGTTTAGCCCAGCAGTGAGTGCAGGAGAGGTAGGATAGTATGTTAAATGAGCTGAGAAGACAGTGACGCTCCCATCTGCCAGCTACTGTTCCCCTACCGCCCTGTTCCCCGTAGTAGTTTATCCCAGAAACCATCTGGGTAGTACTGTCTTAATGTGGCATGTCATTACTGCATTATCTGCATACATGATTAGGGCACAGAGAGGAGGAGAGGAGAGGAGAGGAGGAGAGGAGCAGAGCGGAGGTGAGGGGGAGAGGGACTAGGGAACTCAGGAGTAGTGCTTTGTTGAGTTTGTTGAACCTTTTCAGACATGGGCCTTTGTGATGTTACATTATACTAACCTAATTTATCAATATTCCACCTGACATTGATACTACACTTGACATTGAGGAATAATGCAATGAGGGTAGCTCCTCTTGTACTACATGCTGTTTAAATAGGATTGTGAATGTCAATCAATGCCTTCCAGGTAGGGCTTGGCGATATACCGTATTTTACGATATACTGCTATTTACCTTCTGGAATATGCCGTGTGTAACGTCAATTTTTTAGTTTACTTCGCTACTTGAGTCATCTCTCTCTCTCCATGCCGCTTTCCACCAGACCTAGCCCCGCCCCCTGTCACTCAAGGAGCACATTTGTTGTTCCTCGACCACGAGACACTTGCGTTCAGTCTGCAACAGCTAGTTTGTATTTTCTTAGCAAGTTGGGTGTCACGATCGTCGTATATAGAGGACCAAGGCGCAGCGTGGAAGGTGAACATACTTATTTATTAAATGATACACGAACAAAACAACAAATCGATACGTGACGTCCACAGGTGCAAAACACAAACCAACACGGAACACTTATAGAGGACATAATCAACTAAACAGGACACAGGTGTACACAATCAGACAAAACCAACAGACAGCAAAAACATCAAACGGTGATAGCTAGTACTCCGGGGACGACGACCGCCGAAGCCTGCCCGAACAAGGAGGAGGAGCAGCCTTGGCCGAAACCGTGACAGTGGGCCTAAATCTTGTTAGCTAGCTAGCTAGCTAATACATGTCCTGAGTCAGAGCAAACGTAATTAGCTATATAGCCTGATAATACCAGTGATGGTGTAGAACTAAATCAGCATGTTGTTTGTGCAACAGTATCTTCTAAATCAAAGAGGAATACGTGAAGCATGAATATGTTAGCCACATTAAGTAGCTAAGAGAAAACATTCAATGTAGCCAAATATTATAGGGTCCCCTAGGAAACACTTAACTCATCCCTGGCATTTTCATTCGTTGTCATGTCAAACAACACTGTATTCAAAGTGCCCACTATTATATTCAAACTATTTAATTAGAATAATCGTTCTATTTCCATGATTCCAACAGTTCACCCATGTGTTTTGCTCTAAATCACAACTAAAATCGCAATTGCGACATTTGGTTAAAAATAAGGCTTAGATTGTTTGCCTATATTGTGCAACGCTATGTGGCAGTGTGGAAATGATCTCAAATTAGTGCAGGAAATGCAGAAATTGATGAAAATGCTGAAAATTATTTTAGGTTGAAGTTGAATTGAACAGTATAAAACAATCAGAATGGAGAAAGACCCATTGAAATCACTTAGAATGTACTGTATGTGTTGCCACCCTAGGGTCACGCACTACTCATAAAGCAAATTTATAACTTTTATTATTCAAAAACATAAAATACCGTCAAATACCATCATACTGTCAATTTTTTAAAAAATACCATGATATGATATGTTGGCCAACATTGCCCAGCCCTACTGTCAGGGGTGTCAGTTTCACATCAATCTATTCGGCTCTCATTAAGAGAACCCCATTCAGCTGACTGAATATAATCACATCAAGAGCTTCACTGACTGGGAGGTTGTTGCAGCTTTGGGTGATGTCATACAGAACATTAAATAATAGGTAGAATACAAAAGGAGAACACTGTAATCAATCAAGTGTATGGGTCAAGGTAAATGTTCTGTACTATGCTCTCAGAAGGAGTTCTGTAACAAGACACGTTCCAAACAACACAAACACACTTCTCTCTGCTGGGCAGGCTGACTTATAATTGCATTAGCTAGTGTAGGTCTAAGTGTTTTCTGCTAGGTTAATGCTAATGTGATCCAGCCACATCAGACAGCACACACTCTAATAGCTTTTATATCTCTGATTATTCAACAGGAGGACAAACACACACACACTTCATAGAAGCAACGTATCTTCAGTCAGAGGCTGTTTCTTCTGAAATAACCTCAACCAGGGAACAAAAGCAATTTTAAACCTGATCTGTCATCTGCTTGACACACACACCACACACACACACACACACACACACACACACACACACACACACACACACACACACACACACACACACACACACACACACACACACACACACACACAAACACACAGGAGGACAAGCCACTTTCTCTGTTATTCAGAGACACTGTAATGAAGGGAATTAATCTCCAGCAAATTGTCTGTCTACTCTGCTCCTCACTGGTTACAAATATAGCTATTATACCCTCCATTTTACAGTTAACACATACTGGAGTGTCTCTGACTCTTGACACACAATAGCACAGAAGAGAGGCACATTGGCAAACAGGAGAGTTCAATATGCCATTGGCTCGACATGCTGCCTCCATCTTGGTTTTTGATTGCTGATTCTAACGATTGGTCCAGGTCTGGGTCTCTAGTTGTGCCTCAAATGGCACCCTATTCCCTATATAGTGCACTACTTTTAACCATAGCCTTATGGAGCCTGGTCAAGAGTAGTGCACTACATAGTGAATAGGGTGCCATTTGGGACGTAGCCTCTTCCTCCACACAGTCAGTTTGTTTTCCTTTCAGCTGCCAGGTCATTAGAGCTCCTCCTGTACTCTGTCTGTCCTCCCACCAGGGAAAGATGTGTTCTGGTCTCTCTCTCTCTCTCTCTCTCTCTCTCTCTCTCTCTCTCTCTCTCTCTCTCTCTCTCTCTCTCTCTCTCTCTCTCTCTCTCTCTCTCTCTCTCTCTCTCTCTCTCTCTCTCTCTCTCTCTCTCTCTCTCTCTCTCTCTCTCTCTCTCTCCCTCCCTCCCTCCCTCTCCATCTGTCCTCCCACCATGGAGAGCATTATTGCTAAAACTAGCTGCTGGCCCTTTGGGTAAGAGACATATGTCCGTCTCTGTCTCTGTCTTTGTCTATTTCTTTATGTCTTTCTCTCTAACTCTACCTTCTAGTCCAGTTCTGACAGAGGAAACATTTATCACAATGTCATTGTCAGAGCACATTCATATACAAATAAAAGCCCCTCTTAAGACTTCACAGAGGAAATTATTTCACAAAGGCTACATGGCGACACAGTGAGGACACGTCCTGGCCTGTCGTACACCTGGGACTCTGTTTGCATCCCAAATTACAACCCATTCCCTTTATAGTGCACTATTTTTGACTAGGGCCCATAGGGCTCTGGTCAAAAATAGTGCACTATATGGGGAATAGGGTGCCATTTGGGACGCAACATATGTTTACAGATTAAGAGGTGCAAGCAGGTTTTTTCCCCTGACACCCCTCTCTGGGAATAATCCTCTATTATTAATACATGCATTTCAATGAGGCAGGCCGTCGGTCGTCAACAGGATAAATACATGACTTATGGAAATCCTTAGGACAATATTAGGTATGAAGTGTTACATAACCCACATTGCCTGATCTCACCCCCCTCCACACTTCTCAAAGGACCCCTCTACACAACACCCCCCTTTCACACACCCCATCCCATCCTCCATGGCCCCATTCACTCCATCACACTCCCTACCTTCTCCTCGTCCTCAACACACCTCTACACAGAGCCACAGGAAAACGTTGCTACTCTAACAGTGTGTGTTACTCCTCAACTGTGTATTTTATTGAAGTAATTTAAGCAAGCCTACAGGACATTGCTACTATCTAACCATGTGTGTGTGGGCATCACTCCTCAGCAGTGTCACTGTAAAAACTGTAGGATTTGATTAATGGCGCTAAGGACAGTGTAGTTGAATGTAGTAATATAGTAATGATAATGAAGAGCAGTCTTACCTTCACATTGTCTGGATGCAGCCCTCCTGGGTGCCTGTCCATGTACTGGCACAGATCTGTGTGCTGTCAGGGAGAAAGAGAGGACAGTTTGATTATAATATGTCTAAATAAAGAGTCATAAAACACCAAATCTGATCACAGTTACAATGCATTGCAATGAACCAAAAATAAGTCAATATGAAAAATGAAGTATTAATGTATTGATGCTGTTCAGTATTTTATGGTATTTATTTGAACAGTAAAAGCAGCAGAGAGAGGTTCTTGGCAGTGAGAATATTGGCTTTTTGTTTATTGTTATGCTAGTCTTGAATGTACCTTGGTTGGAATGTGAGCTTGGTTTGAGGATGGAAAAATCTGCTAATGGAAAAACGTTATTGGCTTTTATAGCTTTCCCCTAGCTAGTCAAAGCAATTCTGACCTACTGTCATTCGTTCATGATAAAATATCAGTATGGCGCCAGGCTGGAGACACAAACTCAATCATTAAATTGCAGCAGACATCAGTCACAACATTTATTTTATTCCCCAGTATGTCTCCCCCGTCTGCGGATGAATGATATCCGGTCTATATCAACAGAATGATCCACAGTGGGAACCTTTGGTACAAAGCCCTTCATGTGATTGTGTGGAGGGATGAGAGAGGGAGTGACACTGTCTGTATGTCTTTAAGCGCTGTATGTAAGCAGAGTCGTCTGTCTGTCCGACGGCGGGAGAAAAGAGGAATTACCCTGATCTGCACTTCACTGATTTATTCTTCCAGCAGACCTGGGGCACACACACACGGACACACGGACACACACACCACAGCTCGAGGGG
Organism: Coregonus clupeaformis; assembly: GCF_020615455.1. Taxonomy (NCBI): domain Eukaryota; kingdom Metazoa; phylum Chordata; class Actinopteri; order Salmoniformes; family Salmonidae; genus Coregonus; species Coregonus clupeaformis. Next base: position 16,417,080 of record NC_059219.1, read on the forward strand.
CTGGGTGATATTTGCGTACCCCCGCTGCTCCTCACACCGTCAGATATAAATGTGTTCCCGTTCATGAATAATTCAACCTGACTCTCAAACAAGCCATGCCTGTCCACCTTACTCAAAACCTGCTCTCACTCTCTCTCTCTCCCTCCCTCTCTCTATATTTCTCTCTGTCTTTCCCTCTCTCTCTCTCCATATCTTGCTCACCCCCACTTTCTCTCCATTTCTTCTCTCTCCCTCTCTCTACCTCTCTCTCTCTCTCTCTCGGTCCCGCTCGCTCCCTGTCAATCGTCATTACCTGCTAGATGAGAAAAATGAATTGATTTGGCTTGGTGTGGAGCCTTCTGTATATAAAAGAGTTTGGAATTACAGGTCTGAACACAGCAGAATAGAACAGCATGAAACTGGCTGCGCTGCTAATAAGAAACTGGCTCCACAGCAACAACAACACACAGATCCACTGTGTTGCATTATCCATTTCTGTCAAATATACGCTATCCACTCTGTCTGTTCAACATTCACAGTGAGAGAAGGGTGGTCTGTCATAATAAAGGCTATGGAGACAGATCCTTGTCAACCATGTCCACTTACAGACAGTATCTACTTGATGAATATATATATTTGGAATTGATTAGCTCCTATATTTGCACATGGAGCAGAGAAACAGCAGTGAAAGACCTCCATAACCCCTCTATCCAGTCTGACCTCTGTTCTCCAGGTAATCAAAACGTACACTTTAAGGACAGAGAGCATCCTCATTAGAATCCCTATAACCAGCTACAGACTGCCCAGGGACTGGCTCTGTCATCTCTCAGAGGATGTGGTCATAATGTATTACCAGGAGCAGATGTTCCCACTGACCCTGCTGAACCATGCTGTTTCTGACCAACAGGGGGCCACACACTAGACTACCCTATATAGCAGGGGTGCCCAGACTTAGGATCTACTTTTTCCACCCTCTTCCTAACGCGGTCTAAACCCCCCGCCAATATTAAATAACATTTCACCTTATTGATTGGATGATTTGGCTATAGTTACTGATTGCTAGCCTCAAGCAGGTGTACAGGTGATAATCTGTTAGAGTGGACCGGTATTTTGACTTGATTATCTTCATGTCTGAAAATGCTGACTCGCCAAGGTAGGTAGATCACAAAAATGCTGTCAAGTACATGGCAACTTTTCTCATGTTTGGATATTTTTCCTCCATGATAAGGTTCCAAAAGAGGTCGCTTTGCAGAGTCCAAATTTCACTCTCGACGGCTGATGTCTCCATGTGAAACAATGATGCAATTTTTGTTGCAAGTTCGTCAACATCAACTTCCACACCAAACGGAAAGCACATACATGTTGCCACAGGTTCCAGGATCGCAAAGTATTGAAAGCGTCGGTCAAAGCCTGCTTGGTCCAGCACTCCTATTAAAAACGTAACCGCAACTTCATAGAAAAAAACCTAGTAAAAAAACAACTACCACTGGAACAAAGAATATTATGTTACAGGTCTCGCAAGCGTGGAAATGTAAACGTACTAACTGCAGACGGTTGCTATGGTAGCGACAGGAAAACAAATGTAACTATAGTGCGGCGGGTTGGTCCAATTTTATGTAAATCAAGCAGTTTTTAAACATATTTTGGCTGTGCAGTAATATTCGACAAAGAAGCTAACCTGTAAGCAAAGCATACGGTGCTTCAGAACTGTGGACCTCATTATTTTTAAGCAGACTCGATGGTAACGCTGTGTATTGCCCAAATATACAGTTTTATTGCATTCATTTTGAAAACGTTTATGCGGTCTACTAGAATTAAGTTCGCGATCGACACCCTGGGCACCTATGGTATATACAGTCCAGTATCAGAGCTGGCTCCTGATATGTTGCACCAGGCCACACAGCACACAGCACGGATGAAAACAAACATGGAGCGGGATTATTTAGAAAGATGAGTAAGGTTATTCTGAGAGACGGCTGGGTCTTGTTTTGCATATCAACATCAAAGAGATTGAACTATTTACATATATGGTCTATTGGAGTAATGCTGAGCAGGGACTTTACTACTCCTAGAGTTTGGAGGAGATTGGTATTCTGGCTGGTTTGAGCCTCATCAGTGTATGTTATCCAGATGTCAGCTGTAACAACAGGCCACACTACTCCACAGCAGAGAGAGGGAACTCCTGCTGCTATTGCTGTCCACAGCATGTGTGTGTGTGTGTGTGTGTGTGCGAGTGTGTGTACATGCCTGTTTATGTGTGCTATGGAAACCTACAGAAACAGCAACCCTCAATTAAAATGTTCCCCCATGATGCCAGGGCTGGGTTCAGAGATGGGCATGAGGCTGCCATGCCACTAGTGGTTAGGCCACCATTCTATGGCACTCAGATCACTGTTCCTGTTCAAAGCCTGGGGGAAAATAAACCAGGCTTGGGTTCTGTTTTTAACAGACAAGACTAAACATTACTAAACGTTTAACCATCTTATAAACAAAAAATATGTGTGTAAAACTAGCCAGAGCTCATATCTCTTTGGACTGGGATTAAATAAATCAATGTCAAGAACTGAAGAGTGAGAGGTCAAATTAATCAAACCATTAAACAAGTTAGTTCTTCAAGTTCTAGAATGAAACTGTGGCTTTTTGGGCTTTTTGAATTTCATATTAAAATACATTTTACACAAATAAAATATATTGATCCTCACATATCCAGTTGGTGCTGTAACACTCACCACATACTCAAAGACCTGTACTGAGCTAACCCTGTAACATAACGTACTACAGTACCCATGATGCTCTGTGAAACATATCCAGTTAGTGCTGTAACACTCACCACATACTCAAAGACCTGTACTGAGCTAACCATCTAACATGATGTACTACAGTACCCATGATGCTCTGTGCAACACATGCAGTTGGTGCTGTACCACTCACCACATACTCAAAGACCTGTACTGAGTTAACCCTCTAACATGATGTACTACAGTACCCATGATGCTCTGTGCAACATATCCAGATGGCTCTCTGACACTCACCACATACTCAAAGACCAGCGTCAGGGTTTCCTTGGTGTGGATGATGTCATGGAGCAGCACGATGTTGGAGTGCTTCAGACCTTTCAGAAGAGACGCTAGAAAAACACAGGATACAGTATTATCATGATGAAACAGTTACATGCAAAACTACCATCAGTATTACCATTAATTTACAATATGATAAAGAAAAGACTAGAATAGAATATAGCCTAATATAATAGAATAGAATAGTGGATGGTAATAGTAATAGTCAGTAGTACGATTTAGAATAGAATAGAACAGAATAGAACAGAAAGGAATATAAAATAATAGAATGGAATGAACTGGAATAGAATAGAAAATAAAATTAAATAATAGAATAGTTACTACCAGCAACACTTCAACTACATCTATGGCAATCATAGATCTCACTGCTTTAAAATGGAGTCAATGTAGTTATGGTGAAATAGTTATCTAACTGGTTTCAGTTTTCCACCAACTTTTTGACACCATGAGAGAGAGAGAGAGAGAGAGAGAGAGAGAGAGAGAGAGAGAGAGAGAGAGAGAGAGAGAGAGAGAGAGAGTAAAGAGAGAGAAAGCCAAAGCCTTGGGGAGGGATCATCACTCCCATTATTTGGGAGGCAAAGCTCTGTGTCTATTGTGTCAGCTAGCGGGCCGGGCGTGAACAGAGCAATTAGTGGTAATAGTCAGCGTGGCTCTAAAGCCTCGGTGGAGGAGCCGTGCTGCGCTGTTTCAACTGGCGGCTGAGGAGGGAGTGAACACTTCAAACAACGCCTTTTCATGTGCTTGAAAGATGTGATCAGAGGCACTACGGCTCCACCAAAGACTTTCTGCTCCTCTCCCACCACACAATCACCACGGCCGGGCCAAGCAAACTGTTGACAGAAATCTTATCTCGTTAAGAGCTAAACAACACAGGGAACGATTTCATTTAGAACAGAGAGCCGGAGCGGCATATTAAGTGTGTTTTTATTATGAGAAGCCTAAATGGGATTTTCAGACTGTTGCGAATGTGATTAATTTAGCGAACAGCAATTCTGTTTCAAGGGCAACGGAGAGAGAGAACCTATGGCGTCGTGATCTGCAGAGCAGAGCACACAGCACAGAGCCATTGTGCATGAACACCTAAAGCACTGAAACCCCTAAAGATCAAAGGCAATGCTCCTCTCACACATATCTGTCTTAGTGCTATAGACAGGAGCTACCTCAAAGGCTGCAGTACCAATTTAGGTAAAGATCTATACGGGCTTTACACCAGTCCCTCCCTACCTCCTGACACACAGAGACTGACTGTGTTGATAATGTTACACACGCACGCCCACAAACATGCACGGATGCGCACACGTATGCAAGCATGCATGCACTCACGCACAAACACACACCTGGGTCCTCTCTCAGGGGCGTAGGTATTGCTTTCAACACCGCCGTGTTATTCTGTCCACGTTTCCACTCTGGGAGCATCTCGGCCCAGTAATCGTTAAATTAGTTAAATTTCAAAGTGCTTTTCTGATCCGCTCACCGGGGGAGAGAGGGATGGAGGAGGGAGGGACGGAGGGAGGGAGGCCTGGGCAGGGGGTGAGGAGGTGTGAAGAGGGGCTGGTGCATGGCTCTCAGCTCTGTTCATCAGCCCAGGATCCCACAGATCAAACAGCCAGAATCGTTTTCTCATCTAATTTTCTCATCTAAATGAAGCAAGGCTCCAGCCCAGCCAGGCCCAGCCCAGCTCTGCCTGTGGAGGTGGAGGTGAGTGTGCCACATATTTCTCACACCCACCCTCACATTCAGGAACCTCCAAGCCTCCTAGCCACTCAGCTCCAGTTAGCTAGAACACCAAAGACTGCTAGCCGGCCTTCACACAACTTGACCTGCTGTGACACACGGCCAGGGACCAGGAGAAAGCACCCCATGGCAAGAACATCCCTATGAAGTGATTTAGCCCAGTGTCGCAACGGAACACTATGCAGACTAATGTTTCTTCCATATGTAACTCTGTGTTGTTGTTTTTATCGCACTGCTTTGCTTTATCTTGGCCAGGTCGCAGTTGTAAATGAGAACTTGTTCTCAACTGGCTTACCTGGTTAAATAAAGGTGAAATAAAAATAAATAAATAATAATAAGGTAGACATGGCCCATGGGATGGGTTCATAAGGCTGAAACTCAGCCAGATCCCAATCTAGCTAACACAAGAGGCAGTTTTATATTTGGGTTGTGCTGGGAAAGACTTCAGATTTGGCTTTTCTAGATTACATTTACATTTTAAACATTTAGCAGACGCTCTTATCCAGAGCGACTTACAGTTAGTGAGTGCATACATTTTCTTTTCTTCATACTGGTCCCCCGTGGGAATTGAACCCACAACCCTGGCATTGCAAGCGCCATGCTCTACCAACTGAGCTACACGGGACATTTTAGATGAGAAATTTGTTAGAGACGTTAGCACCCCTCTCTCTGACAACAGTCACCATTACAAAAACCGAAATCCACTTAACCCAAGTACCTAGAATAACAACACTTAACCTTATCTTCGAGTCTGTAGACTTCACCTGAGCCTAATAGTAATGTACCCTTCTATGTGTGACAGAGACCAACCTTCTCTAATGGCGGTGAACGGTGTCCCCTCCTCCTCCTGCAGACGAATCACTTTCAGGGCCACCAGCTTGCCGTTCACCCTGGCAACAAGAAGATAAGGCACCCCAACACGTTACGCTTCATCCCATGAAAAAAGGACTCAATACGAGCCAGGCAGTGAATGCAGAGAATGGTAGATTTCTGTAAGTCAATGAAATGCAATTTAGGAGCACTGGAGTGAGACTTAGTAGAAGACCAGAAGATTAAATAAAATGAACCTCACCAATCAAATCCATTGTAGTGAAGAAAAACACATACAAAGTAACTTCATTACAGTGAGAAATGGTGTAAATGTATTTCAATCCATTTGCGGCTATGACATTTTCACTTGCTACATTTTAATTATCAGAACCTGGGTAATTTTACCGCTATGCACGAACAGGAAAAAATTAAAATAACAAAATAATAACTCTTAAACAATCGTTAAACATTTCCATTTCAAAGTGATTTAATAAAACAAATTGCATTTCATGGTTGGGGAAGTGCAGATCTTTTATTAGTGTAATATGCAATATGGCCAGTAATTGTTATTACCTTTATCTTAACCTATACCATTTTACTGCTTTATAATTACAAGCAGTTATGTGCATATAAATTGGCCATATACAGTAAGTAGGTAATGCGGAAAATGCAGTGCAGTCAAAAACGTGATTTCCTGTGTTTTATATATATTTCCACACTTTGAGGTTGGAATAATACTGTGAAATTGTGAAAATTATGATAATGCCCCTTTAGTGTAAGAGCTGTTTGAAGGAAGAGATTTCCCCTTCCCACTCAGACCACTCCCAGACAGTCCTAGCAAAATTCTTGCTTGAGAAATGGCTCTTTGCTAAAACTGTTTTAAACAATTTTAATTGAAAACAATCACATTAAGGTATTTAATTGTTATCCAGAAATGATTTGATATTGAGATAAAAACAGCTGCATTGGACCTTTACATTAATATTGTTTTGGCACTCACTTGCTTTTCCCTTTGTATACTGTAGCGTATGAGCCTTCTCCCAGTTTCTCAAGCTTCTCATAGGAATCAGCCTTCCCGAACTTGGGGCTTGTGGGCTGAAACAGAGGGAGAATACAATTCAGGAAAACAGACACCAATTACGGTAGAGAGGGCTCAGTTTGGGTGTATTAAGTGAGAGAGCAGCCATAGGGACAATCTTATATCTGTGTAGATGATGGAAGAGCCACAGCACTCGGGAGGTTGGTTGATGTAACAGAATTGATACCAAGCAATAATGTATGTTAAGCCTAAGAAAGCTACTATGCCTGCTATTTCACAAGGAGGGACCTGGTAGATGTTGTGGTTTGGTTCAAGAGGCCTAAAGACAACAACACCAGATCCACTCTGTAACACCAGATACTAGTGACCCTGCTTGCACACGGCCTGTAGAAAAATGACACGGTTTGTTTCACTGGTTTCTTCTCTGGATGATAGAAAGCTTCCAGTCATCCAGGAAATGGGTTGTGTAGGATTTCACACACAAAGACTCTGTAATAAAGGTCTGGAGGAAATATGACTTCAGCTGCTGCAGTTAGCAGGTCAGAACACGATTGAAAGACAAAAAATAGTAGTATGTGCTACGATTATCTCAGAAGATCTCAAGAGTATTTAGCTTTTAAGCCACTTCAGACCCTTATTCCACACTTCTCTAACTTATTTTCATATTTCTAGAGTTCATTGGTAAGATAACAGTACAGTAGGTGTATGCTATGCAGGTATAACCATTTTATTAAACGAGTATTGGCTGCATGATATTGACAATCAACTGTTGAATGAAAATAGGACGGGTCCTATCAATGGTTGAATGAAGAATGTCCCCGTCCTATCATTGGTTGAATAAAAACAGATGTAGGTAGGTCCTATAGAGGTGGAATAAATCCTGTCTGTGTCATGTTTCTCGCTCAGTGCTCCGTGGGGATCATGATGGATCATGGAGGATCATGGGACGGTGACAGCGGTGACACCAGTCAGATGAATTATATGTGCCACCTGGCCAGGGTAATGGGAGAACAGAGGACACAACAAGCTACTGGATCGGTTTCATAATACTGTGTCATGTTTAGGGCCTGTTCGATTTGTTCCACTCATACTAATGTTACAGACCCACTTATCAATGATTTACAGAGGGGGGACTGTACAGGACATAGAAGAAAGGAAGAGAGAGATAGACAGAGAGACAGAGACAGACAGAGAGAGACAGAGAGAGAGAGAGAGAGAGAGAGAGAGACAGAGAGACAGAAGAGAGAGAGACAGAGACAGAGAGAGAGAGACAGACAGAGAGAGAGAGACAGAGAGAGACAGAGAGAGAGACAGACAGACAGAGAAAGAGAGAGAGACAGACAGAGAGAGAGAGACAGAGAGAGAGAGAGAGAGATAGACAGAGAGAGACATAGAGACAGAGACAGAGAGAGAAAGACCGAGAGACAGAGAAACAGAGACAGAGAGAGAGACAGACAGAGAGAATTAACACTCATGCATTCGTCTTGAACTCTATCCATAACACACTTCACCTGACAGTTCAGCTTCCTCCAAAATCTCTCTCTCTCTCAGACAATCAGGCCCAAAATGAGCTCAACTAGAAAGTCTCAACCTCCATCAGCAACTCTTCTCTGGAGGAAACTGTGTGTGTGTGTGTGTGTGTGTGTGAGTGCGTGAGTGTGTGCATATGTGCTTGAATCTGTGCATGCGTCCGTGCGTCATCAAGACTCTAGACTTTCTCTTACATTCCATTGTTTTCTTTAAGAATAACTGAAAATAACAATGACTGAAGCATTGTAACCTGTTGTGGACCTGTCTGCCCTTTCAGTGATGTAGCATTTCAGCCCTGGTGGCAGACAGACATAAAAATATATCTGGTATCTCTTACTGTTGTCATATTTTAAATACAGGGGCTTCTAGAGGTTAACGTCTGGCTGCAGTAATGTCTCTGTTTTATCATTTAAAGAGCGAGTGGACGCGACGAGAGCTCAGGGAAAGCTCCAAAACATTCCAGACAATCCCTGGGGAATAACTCAGTTCTCCCGTCATCACTGTCTGCCTCTGGGCAGTGTGGGCACACACGCTCACACAAACACACACGCATGTACGCGCACATACACACACACTCATGCAAAAAAGCACACACGCACACACGCACACTCACAGCTTTTAGCAGTGTCTTCTTCCCTCTGATTGCTATCTAGTCATCTCCTGCTGCCCCACTAATAAATCCATGCCGTATTTCTGAGGGTTTTTATAAACAAACAAATTCCCCTCTGGGAGATGACAGGAAGTGAAACAGTATCTGTGAAACCCAGCTGGACTGGCTGCAGGCAGCTCACACATCTCAACCTATTATAGGCCAAATACCGGGCTGTGACAGGCCACTGTAGGGTCTGGTAGGACTCAAATGGGCCAGTATGAAAAATGTATGCACTCACTAACTGTAAGTCGCTCTGGATAAGAGCGTCTGCTAAATGACTCAAATGTAAATGTCTCCTCCTCCAGGCTAAGTGCCCCTTGTACTGTACATCTCATGCATTTTTCATGTCCATGAATCTTCAACCAAATGGATTCAATCTGGGGTTCTCGCTTTCAGCCTTTTCTTTTCTATCTTTTTTTTAGCCTTTGTCCCCTTCCTCCTTTCTCTATCCTCTGGTGGTAGATGGTAAATAGCTCAAGTCTCTTCCTGTCTACCCCATGCTGGTACAGTACTGTGAGCTAAAACCCTACTGAAGTGATTTGACATTAACCAGTCAATGTTCTACAACAAGAGTGCAGAGCTCTGGTCCTCAAGGGCTGCAGGGGCAGCGTACACCAGGTGTTTGTCCTTGGCTTTTAATTAGACATTCATTACAATCTGTTGAGCCAGGTGTGTGGACCCTCTGGCCAGTCAATAGCATTAACTGGATGATTACATGTCAGGGAGAGAGGGCTGAAACCTAGCAGCAGGACTGTGGTCCGTGAGGACTGTAACACTGAGCTGTGCACCCATGCACTATTGGAAATACTAGAACATCACTGGAATATAAGTGGTTCAGCATGAAATGTTAATAAGAGAAGTAGGCAGGGAAAGATTGCTGATGGCTACAGTCGCCTAAGCAATAGGACCATTACATCAACATTTACATTACATTACACATCAATTTACATTGTTAGATATGTTGTGGCCCAAACAAATCATACTGAAAAATTACAAACAAATTACAGAAATGCCGACAGGCAATCTGTCAAGAATAATATAATAGTTATTACATCTTATTGTGTGTGCACAATAATAATAATTGAGCTAAATGAAAATACATTGAGGATACGATTTGAAACATGTCTCATCTACATTAAGCAATACAAGTCTTCTGGTAACAACATTCAGTCAGCCACCAAATGGAAATTACATTCTGGTTAGCTTGTTTTCTAATTTTCAGATCATCAATCTTAACCTAATGTAGCACGCCTGAGGGAGGTCGGAAGAAAACGGAAGCATCCGTTTTCAGGCTTCGCCTCTTCTCTGCTTTTCCCCTGAAAACCTCCAGTGACACCCAGCCTGCTGAGGGTGCATCAATCTATAAATCTAGTTTTAAATGCCAAAACAAAACACTTACAAATACAGAACGCAATCTGAGTTCCTACTATGTTTTCTCACATTATTGACAACAACTGTACTGTTTGCCTGATGTTATTGCTATAGCATTGTGTGCTGTATACTCGTGACTGTACTGTACTGTACGTATAGACTGTACTGTGTATTGTATACATTAAAAACAAAAAACTATGTTTTAAGTGAGAAGTAGGCATTGGTCTGAAGCTGAAAAAGAAAGGAAATTCACGAGCACCACAATGCATACTTCACCCATGCTCTACCAAGGTTTTCCAGCACACATCTTTGACCTACTACAGTAGCTATGTTAGTCTATTGTACATTTACATTTACATTTTAGTCCTTTAGCAGACGCTCTTGTACTTCCAACAACGTGTAGGCAGGTTGCTTAGGATTCAAACCTTCTCAAACAGCCTAATTCACACTCTTAGAGGAGGTGCTCCCACAATGATGTGATTTGTACCACATACAAGGTAATGTATTGCATTCTTTCTACCCACACTAATACACTGTGTGCTGGAGCAAAACACAGCAATACAAGTGAAAGTACACAATAATGACAAATGGCAACAGAAATAATGTAGTTATTAATCTTTATTTAATATTAACAGCTGAATTTCTAGAGGGAGCGAAACAACTGAATCCCATTTAAGCCAATATGGCGTAAACTGGAAATGTTTTCCCTGATCTCTTTTAACAAGACAATCGAGAAAGCTCCTGGAAAACACACAAAATAATCAACATCTACCATTGTACCATTAACTATTTACATGAAAATGTACTTGAAAGTTTACTGAAGAAAGGCCTAGTACTACATTATCTGTAAAAAATAGTGAGTTATTACAAAAGAAACAATTTACAATCAAACGTACATTCATCAGACATAGTAAACTTTGTACATACAGGGATGGCCACAATTGCGCTTGAAGAGCTACAGGGTTATGCAGGCTTTCTTGTTCAAGCCCGGTTCTACCACACCTGATTCTACTATTCAAGGTCTCGATGAACAGCTGAGGTCTTGATAAACAAAAAAGCCTGCATGACTCTGTGGCTCGTCAATAGCAATTTTGGTAACTCCTGATACAAACACTGTGACAAATGACAAACCGCTGAGAAACACCTGTAAAAAAAAAAAAAAGTTATTAGACAAGTAAAAAACACTTCTAATATTTTTTTTTTTACAAATCTGACATTGGATAGGTGGTCTAAATCCTTTAGCTACAACTGTTTTTAGTAATGCTGTACACAGCTGTCCAACTCCAGTCAAATAGCACACATTCCCACATTTATAAATGGCAGTATAAATATGAAATCAGATAGGAGTACTCACAGATCTGGAACCGAAAAAAATAAGTGCTCCTGATAGTGTGTGATGTACTGTGTGCATATGAATAAGCGAAAGTTGTTTGTCAGCTCGACGTGGGCCAGCTTGACACATTTCTTAGCTTCTCAAATGACAGAAAGTGGCACCTGAAAAGGAGAATCGTTTACAACCTGTGCAACTTATCGCATGCTTTTGTAATGTAGGGATGGCGTGCATCTGACGGATGAGGGCAACGACGTCTTCTTTGAGAGTTTGAGAGCTGGTCTCTCCACCGTTCTCTCCTCCGTAGTATGAAGACGCACGCACCAGTACCAGTACACGTCACACTCCCTGTCCTTGCCACTCAACGATGCCCAACGTACCCAAAGGCTCATTTAAGAAACAACTAAAAAATGTAATAAGCACACATCGTGCATACGTGTGCACACCGGTGTGTGTGTTGGGAAATGGAGGGTGGTGACAAAAACGATTCACTAAAGAGAATGGTCAAAATAGCCCCTCCGGAACCGTGTTCTAGGTATGTCAACTTCACACTCTATTTAAATGGACAGTTTGGTGATGACAGCACGCGTTCGTTCCCAAAATTTTTTTCACTCAGTATTGATTGAATGTTTATTTATTTTGCTTGGTAAATGTCTTGTTGTTGTCTAAAACGGTTGATGTGTTGAAAACAGTTAAATTTTATCACATAGCTAACTAAGTTAGCAAGCATGGCATTTTCTTTTGACTGCGCACAGGTTGCGCAAGCAAGCAATGATCATTATGATGTTGTTGTTTTACCTGGATGCTTGTGGGCAACCTGCACCCCTGCTACTTTTTACTTGTGGATGGCGACTTCAGGTTTTCGGGAACACATTGAAAAGTAACTTGACACTGTGTTGATCAGTCAGCGCAAATGTTGATTTTAATGACAAGAAGAAAATAGTATTGACAGAGGAGGGAGCGTACTGAATTAATGCATAAGGCAAGGGATAGAATTTGCTCTGGATTTTCTAATAGCGACACTTTTGTTCTGGCGTGTGCATGTATTATAATTTTGCAGCGTGGCAGTTCTCAAAGTTTGGTGTATATAAGTGGCCATAATAGCAGCCAAGGACATTCGCTAGCTTATTTGTTTGTGCTCTGATTACACGCAAGTGTTCAGCCACATGAAAAACCTTCCATAGCAAAATATACCTAGCTACCTTCCTTTTGCTTCTCATCCAACTGGTGTAAGCACATCCTTGGTTTTTATTGGGCAGAAATGTGCACGTGAGAGCAATAAATTGTGAATTTAATCAAAACTGTTGCACCTACAAAACGTATTTAGTCCAAATGGATCTAAGTCTAATTGTCACCTTATGGACGATGTAGCCTCGTTTTAATACGACATCTAAAATTTGAGCTAGATTTGGGCAAAAAATTGTCTAATGACCGTAATGCTAGCAACCCTGTCAAGAATCCGGTATAGTGGTTCTTGGTAACGGCCGGACGGATCATGACGAGAAGCGGGGAGGGTGTCATATTGGCTTACATATGATGGTAGGGAGATTTGAATTTAACATTGAGCTTCAACCAATGCATACTACAGTCGCGCCAACCAGTATAATGTACTGCAGGCCTATAGTGTGTACTGTATGACCGCACTGTGTATTGTATATACTGTACAGCAGGGTTCCCCAACTGGCGGCCCGCGGGCCGAATTTGGCTCGCGGGTGGTTTCATTTGCCCCCCCAAGTTTCCTAAGCAAAAAAACAACAACAAAAAAACATATTTTTATTTTTTTTATGTTCATTGTTGGACATAAAAGAAAAATCAGGAAATCAGCTCCAAGTGATTTTAATTTAAGAAATCTGTTCCCAAGTATTCCCACGCATAATAGAGAGACACATGTCACGCCCTGACCTGTAATGCCTGTTGTTTCTCGTTGGTTTGGTCAGGGTGTGAGTTTCTATGTGTATATCTATGTGTATGATCTAGTATGTGTAGATCTATGTTGGCCGGGTGTGGTTCCCAATCAGAGGCAGCTGTCAATCGTTGTCTCTGATTGGGGTTCATACTTAGGTAGCCATTTTGCCTACCTATGTTCTGGGATCTTGACTCTTGTTAGGCTTGTTTGTGTGTAGCCATTGTGAGCTTCACGTTACGTTGCTTTTGTCGTGTGTTAACTTCATTAATAAACATGTATGCATTCCACACTGCACCTTGGTCTGACCCGTCTCTCAACGACCGTGACATATACAAATGTAAGTAAGGCTTGAAATGATTATGTTTTAGTCAAACATTTCTGTTTGGGCTTCTTGCGGTCAATTTGCAGTCTTCTAATTATTTGTAATTATGTTCCGGCCCCCCGACCATCCGCTCAACAAGAAATCAGCCCTGAATCTAGTTGATGATCCCTGCTGTACAGTGTGTAGACAACAGACTGTGTATACTATAGACTGTGCTGTGTGATTTATGTACAGTATGTAGCATACAGTGTGTAGGCTACTGTATAGACTTACAGAGCTGGGGCTGGAGTGTCGGCGCAGTTTGGGCGACTCTTTCCCGGTAGAGGAGGCTTTGGAGGAGATACAGGCATTGTTCTCTGAGTGCACCCTCTTCACCTGGCTGGCTGGTTTCTCGAAGGCGTCGAAACCGCTCTGTGTCCGCTGAACCCTTACCTTCCTGTCCTCAGGGATGGTGTCCAGGGGCGTGATGACCGAGTCCTTTCCCTGGCCGCTGCGTGTGGACATCTTTGTGACACATATCTGAGAGGGTGAGAGAGAGACAGGGAGAGGAGAAAGAGGGTGAGCGAAAACGAAAGTGAGGAATATTATTCCATCTGCATTTACTGCTGTTCGGACCCCCCCACCCACCCACCATCTCCCCTCCTCTTCTAGATCTACACTTCATTTCATCTCTCTGTCTGTCTCCATCTCTCCCTCCATGTGGAGTCCCAGTGCTACATCTCTCTGTTAGGATGAGAAGATTTTTATCTCCATATCCCTCTGATCAAAACACAGCAACCAGCCTACTCTGTTTCCACTGCTGTCTCTTTCACACCCCATTGCTGCTGTGCCTACACTCACACACACACACACACACACACATTCCCTCTAAACACAATGCAACCTACCGGCAACTGCACAGCCGCCAAAGAGTGTGTTGGTTCCCTGGGTAAAAAAGGACCAGGCAGCGTGTCATGCTGTGCCACAGCCTACCTTTCAGATGAAATATTTAGTACTGGACTCCCCAACGAGCTGCTATTCTAATCACTACACATATACAGTGACCAGGCTGCAGCAGAGTCACCTTGGAGCTCTCAGAGCAGATCAGCTTTCTCACCCAGGTTAGGATTAGGGTTAGTCACGGTACACAGATGGGTTTCTGACAGGGAACAAATAATAACAAACCAGGAGAAACTGCCAAGAAAAAAATCTGTTTCTTTTACAGGTAGAATCCTTAATTGAAGCAATAACAAAGCATCCTCCCCACCCGTTTTGGTAAAAAGCTAAAAATATATAAAAGAAAGTAACTATACAGATGAATCAATAATATGTTTTGATATTTGATGGTGGAAAAGAATTCATCAACAACTGTCTAAAACATTTACAAAGAATTAGCGCTGCACGATATGGGCAATTTTATACAAAATATTGCGATTGCGAATTTACTTGCGATTGTATATCAAAACACTTGGGTAAACTGTTGGAATCATAGAAAAATAATGATCATTCTCATTTTATGGTTGGAATACAGTGGGCACTTGGAATGCAGTTTTGTTTGGCATGACAATGATGAAAAAGTAAGGGAGGAGATGGTTGTGGCAGAGTAGGAACGATTGAAATAGATATGTACATTCAGACAAAATATTCTTCGGCTTTTCCTCTGATTATCTCAGTGGATTTAGCTAGCAATTTTTTTTTCTCACATTTTCAGCTTGCTAAGACCAACTAACCAGTGTTTTGCAGAGAGCAAGTTACACAAACAAACGGTATAATATAGAAAACATGTGGATTTATATAAAGAAGCAAAGTGGAAAGCTGCATCTTTCTCATTTGGAAAAATCTGTTAACTGCATGCTGTTTGGTCAATGCATGCTAGTGTTGTCACGATACCAGAATTTTGACTTCGATACCGATAACAGGTTTAGTATCACAATACTCAATACCAAAACAATACCATGGCAACAAGAAGGCATATTAGCCAAAGTCACAGAATGGCACTTGATCCAGACAGATGAACTCAGCTACTGCTCTGTTCAATCATTGGGCATCTTTTGAGTTCAACATCATGACATTATCATTTTTTTACGTCACCATTTTTCAGAGAATAAATTATACAATCAATTTGACTTTGTTTTTATCAATCTAACTACATAACAACTTAATGGTAATCATTTATTTGAATGGTAAATCTCTATTGATAAACTCTGAATGAGTCTCTGTCACCCTAACCATATAGGACAGTCACACTACGATATATGAGCTGCAAGATTATTAGAGAATGTACGGTAGTGGTTTAGTTGCAATACAATATGAGCTAGATAGTTTATTAGAGAATGTACGGTAGTGGTTCAGTTATACTACAATATGAGCTATAGATCATTAGAGAATGTACAGTCGTGGTTCAGTTACACAATGAAATCTGGGTTGAGTTGAATATTAGAAGATGTGAAGTGGAGAGCCGGGAAAGACTGTATTAGAGGATGTACGGTAGTGCTAGTAGGGAGGTCCAAGGTAATGCATCTGGCTACAGTAGAGTAGTTACTGATGATGCCATTAGGATGAGTGATGGACAATAACCACAGAGAGAGAGAGACACTATCAGAGCCAACCTCCCTCCCATCATGACTACTTATCCTATTATCTGTAAAGCCTACCCAGTCAGACAGACCAGAGACAACAGAGAGGTTTAGTCCTCATTCACGGCCCTCCTGCCATGGTGTAAAGGTGCATTTCCTTTTCACACAGAGAGACAAAGGGCCAATTTGGTAGCCAGAGATGCTGTTAGGAGATAGGAGAAAGAGTGGAAAAAACACCTCATCCTCTCACCATCACTATCTGGAGCACGTTGCTACTGTTGTCAGTGTTCCTGAATGGTAAATGATTGATGTGTGTGATGCGTACATCTGACACTTACTAGGCCAATCCTTTGAAAGCAGTCTCTCTCTCTCTCTCTCTCTCTCTCTGTGTGTGTCTCTCTCTCTCTCTCTGAGTCTCTCTCTCTCTGTGTCTCGCTCTCTCTCTCTCTCTCAGCGCATCTTTCTTTGTGATGTGACACCTCTTTCAGCCTTCTCCACCTCCTCAAGGCACTGCTTGTATATATCTGTAGGGCCTATTATAGATCAGTGTGAGGTTGGAGGGGGGGGTTGTTCTTAAAGGAGGCCAGGAGATCGGGAGAGCGGAAGCGCCCTGGCGATCAATGAGCGATTGGGCTGCGTGAGGAAGGAAGGATGCAGGAAGGTGTGACATTCATTCCCACTTCCAATGAGGTCAGATGGGCTGTCAGAGGTGGATCAGGCTACACTCTACCTGCCGTTGCTATAGGCCACTGTCTCAGAGACTGTTATTAAGAAATTACTGTAAGTGGTAAAGAAGTGCTTCCTGAAATTGGCACTTTGTGGTAACTTAATAATAATTCAATATAATAGAAATGGCTGTTTTTTGCTCTGTTTAGCTCTGGCCCTATATTATATAATACAGCTCTTATACCATATTATAATGTTACTGCCTTCAGATATTTTGTGAGTTTTCCTACTTATAGTCTAAGCCTACAGATATTTAGTGAGATGAGTTTCACTTCTCAACCAACTCCTAATTAACTAACATCAATGGCTGTATAAAATCTTCAGACAGCCGAGCCGACGGACCACTCGTTCGTTCCTTGTCCCAGATCTGTGACTATCATTAGAGACGCAGTGCCATGAGGTAAACACACCTTCTGGAAAATAACACAAACCATGTCTTAGAAAACAACACAACACTGTAGCACTGCAGCACACATCACAGTGACTGTTCATAGCCAGAGGAGCTGTGTTCATTACATCACAGTGACTGTTCATAGCCAGAGGAGCTGTGTTCATTACATCACAGTGACTGTTCATAGCCAGAGGAGCTGTGTTCATTACATCACAGTGACTGTTCATAGCCAGAGGAGCTGTGTTCATTACATCACAGTGACTGTTCATAGACAGAGGAGATGTGTTCATTACATCACAGTGACTGTTCATAGCCAGAGGAGCTGTGTTCATTACATCACAGTGACTGTTCATAGCCAGAGGAGCTGTGTTCATTACATCACAGTGACTGTTCATAGCCAGAGGAGCTGTGTTCATTACATCCCAGTGACTGTTCATAGCCAGAGGAGCTGTGTTCATTACATCACAGTGACTGTTCATAGCCAGAGGAGATGTGTTCATTACATCACAGTGACTGTTCATAGCCAGGGGAGCTGTGTCCATTACATCACAGTGACTGTTCATAGCCAGAGGAGATGTGTTCATTACATCACAGTGACTGTTCATAGACAGAGGAGCTGTGTTCATTACATCACAGTGACTGTTCATAGACAGAGGAGCTGTGTTCATTACATCACAGTGACTGTTCATAGCCAGAGGAGCTGTGTTCATTACATCACAGTGACTGTTCATAGCCAGAGGAGCTGTGTTCATTACATCACAGTGACTGTTCATAGCCAGAGGAGCTGTGTTCATTACATCACAGTGACTGTTCATAGCCAGAGGAGCTGTGTTCAATACATCACAGTGACTGTTCATAGCCAGAGGAGCTGTGTTCATTACATCACAGTGACTGTTCATAGCCAGAGGAGCTGTGTTCATTACATCACAGTGACTGTTGATAGCCAGAGGAGCTGTGTTCATTACATCACAGTGACTGTTCATAGCCAGAGGAGCTGTGTTCATTACATCACAGTGACTGTTCATAGACAGAGGAGCTGTGTTCATTACATCACAGTGACTGTTCATAGCCAGAGGAGCTGTGTTCATTACATCACAGTGACTGTTCATAGCAAGAGGAGCTGTGTTTGTTACATCACAGTGACTGTTCATAGCCAGAGGAGCTGTGTTTGTTACATCACAGTGACTGTTCATAGCCAGAGGAGCTGTGTTTGTTACATCACAGTGACTGCTCATAGCCAGAGGAGCTGTGTTCGTTACATCACAGTGACTGCTCATGGCCAGAGGAGCTGTGGTCGTTACATCACAGTGACTGTTCATAGCAAGAGGAGCTGTGTTTGTTACATCACAGTGACTGTTCATAGCCAGGGGAGCTGTGTTCGTTACATCACAGTGACTGCTCATGGCCAGAGGAGCTGTGTTCGTTACATCACAGTGACTGCTCATTGCCAGAGGAGCTGTGTTCGTTACATCACAGTGACTGTTCATAGCCAGAGGAGCTGTGTTCATTACATCACAGTGACTGTTCATAGCAAGAGGAGCTGTGTTTGTTACATCACAGTGACTGTTCATAGCCAGAGGAGCTGTGTTTGTTACATCACAGTGACTGCTCATGGCCAGAGGAGCTGTGTTCGTTACATCACAGTGACTGCTCATAGCCAGAGGAGCTGTGTTCGTTACATCACAGTGACTGCTCATAGCCAGAGGAGCTGTGGTCGTTACATCACAGTGACTGCTCATTGCCAGAGGAGCTGTGTTCGTTACATCACAGTGACTGCTCATGGCCAGAGGAGCTGTGTTCGTTACATCACAGTGACTGCTCATTGCCAGAGGAGCTGTGTTCGTTACATCACAGTGACTGCTCATGGCCAGAGGAGCTGTGGTCGTTACATCACAGTGACTGCTCATTGCCAGAGGAGCTGTGTTCGTTACATCACAGTGACTGCTCATGGCCAGAGGAGCTGTGGTCGTTACATCACAGTGACTGCTCATAGCCAGAGGAGCTGTGTTCGTTACATCACAGTGACTGCTCATTGCCAGAGGAGCTGTGTTCGTTACATCACAGTGACTGTTCATAGCCAGAGGAGCTGTGTTCATTACATCACAGTGACTGTTCATAGCCAGAGGAGCTGTGTTCATTACATCACAGTGACTGTTCATAGCCAGAGGAGCTGTGTTCGTTACATCACAGTGACTGTTCATAGCCAGAGGAGCTGTGTTTGTTACATCACAGTGACTGTTCATAGCCAGAGGAGCTGTGTTCGTTACATCACAGTGACTGCTCATGGCCAGAGGAGCTGTGTTCGTTACATCACAGTGACTGCTCATTGCCAGAGGAGCTGTGTTCGTTACATCACAGTGACTGCTCATTGCCAGAGGAGCTGTGTTCATTACAATGACTGTATAAATTGGGTTTATTATTCACAATAAGCTATTTATGTAAAATGGGTTTTGTTAGAAACTGATTGTAGCACTGTTTAGTTATTGTAATAGAAGATGTTGCTGTGGTTTAAAACAATCTTCCAGAGAGTAAAGTAGCTATAGCCCTCTATAGAGATACAAGATGAGGCTGGGCTAGAGTTAGGGATGGGAAAAGAGGTTCAGATACAGTAAGACTGGGCATTGGGTTAGGCTTTGGGAAAGGTAGGTGATTTTCTATGTTTTGCCCAATCCACTTACATTAGCTACCGTATCTTTGCCACAGCTGGGTTGATAACAATGATGTATATAAACCCTGGATTGCCAATGCTATTAATTGGCCATTGAGAGGCTTTGAAGCCACCGGTCGGCAATATTGGCACTCACCAGTAGGAGCAGTCCTCCATAGTAATGAATGGAATTCTACAGTATTTCAATTACATGTTTCAAGGACAAAATTACATATATTTAAGTATTTTATTTATTTATTAAGGTGTCTGTAATATACTAAATGTGGTAAAAACAAATGTAGACATTAATAAATGCATTTCTATACCTTCCAAAATATGTTTTTTTACAATGGTGAGGGAGTGCCAAGATGGAGCCACGATGGCTTCAACACAGTGCCCCAATCAGACATCTAGTGTATAAATCATTGGTTAAAAAGCCTGACTAGAATAAACTACTAATTCAAATAGAGCAAACCAGACCCTCTACAGCTGTCCACAAAACAGAACTGTCTCCATCCCTTAATCCCTCTGTTATTCCAGCCTACATTCCTCCATCCATCCATACCTCTGTCCCTCAATCCTTCCATCCATCCATCCATCCCTCCCACAGGTATCTATTAGTTGTGTGAGTTGTATAACCCTTCGTCCATCTAGAACCAGCCATCCAGCCAGTCAGTCAGCTAACCATCCAGCCAGGCCCAGGCCTCACCTCCACCTCCTCCCTCTGATTAGTACCGAGAGCACTTGGCTCTGATTTGGATGTAAATGGAGGATAAAAAACTCTGACATATTAATGAGTAAATTGGCAGGCTTCCCCAGCACTGCCAGCCTAAGGAGCCAGAAGCACGCAGGATCACTCAGACCAATCGCTCTGACACTTACTAACTCCAATGGGGATCTCTCCCAACTCTAGACCAATGTAACCCAGCTCAGCTATAGTTCAAATCTCACTGTTCAGAGCCAACCAGAACAAGGAGAGGAGACCAACAATAGATCAATAAGTAGAACAAGGTGATCTAATCCACTAGACCTAACACGTCACAACTAAAACCTCCCCTCTATTCTGTTTGAGTTGAAGTGTTGGATGTAGTATCTGACAGAATGTGCCTCTGTTGAGGTTTTGGTCCAGGGCAGAATGACTGTTGGCTTTGGTTCAGCATTACTGACACTACTGTAAGAGGTTCAACACTGGGCTCGTCTGCAGACATTACTGTTAGAGGAATAATAAGATAGATTTACGTCTGTCTCCAGACAAGAGGGAGGGACTGGGAGTCCGGCCATCTAGAGGGAGTCTTCTCATTCTGTAGAGTGGCTTGGCTTTAGTCCTGCAGAGCCAGGAACAGACATACTTCTGAAGGGCAAGTGAGGATAGGTTGGCTTTGATCAAGGTGGAATGGATTGGGTGGGTCTTTGAAATAGGTATGGTGGGTTTAGTGGGCATTTGAACTTCAGCAAGTGGAGCATTAGTCCGGTGATGCACTGATACCAATCCGGTTCTATCAGTTAATGGTTAATTCCATGCTTTTCTCCTGGACGTAAATGGTTGATCCTCCTACAGTAAATGATCACCATTTACTACGAGACTTTACTCCAACTCAAACAGCTGCTGTGTGTGAACCACTAAATATGCATTAAAAAAATATATAGAGTGAATATTATGGAGCCATTAGAAACCATGATGATTCAGACATATTTTCCTCCTTTTATGAAAGTAGCAGTGAATCAGAGATTAATTAATGCATAGGCTACTGCCCCCAGACAGATAAGTCCTGTAGTACTTATCACACAATGTTGAAGTGACCCTTCTCTTCTCCTCTCTCATAGTAGCTTAGCACCATAGAAATACATATTCATCAATGTGTTTATAATATATTCATCAATGGTTATCACTTCAATGGAGCCTACAGTCTCCATATTATGAATTATTATCATAGTACTTAGGCTACCATTGTGCTCTATAGTTCCTGAATAACTCTTTCCACAGGGGGTTCTACTTGAAACCAAAAAGGGTTCTACCTGGAACCATAAAAGGGTTTTTCCTATGGGGACAGCCGAAGAACCCATTTGAATCCCCTTTTTTCTAAGCGTGTAGACCCAGTCACTCCTCCTTAGGCCTATCTGCCTTCTTCCCCCTCTTCCTCCCTCTCCTCATCCACTCCTCTCGTTTCCCTCGTCACTTTCCCTCCCTTTTTGTCCTCATCATTCTCTTTCTGAAATCACAGTGAAATCACTGTTCTCTTCTAGTCTTTCTAAGGAGAAGAGAAATAAACAGAAACAAGCAGAAAACAGAAACGCAGCAGCAGCACCCTTCCATGGCTCGATGGTTTAGTCTGGTTGAACGGCGATAGATATTTTTGATATTGATATTTATTATATCTATCACCCTTCAACCAGGCTAAACCATCGAGCCATGGAGGAGTGCTGCTGCTGCGTTTCTGTTTTCTGCTTGTTTCTGTTTATTTCTCTTCTCCCATCTCCTTAGAAAGACCAGAAGGTATATTGTGTCGTATGGCCTTGCAGAAAAGCCCAAGGCACAGCCTCTCTGCCTCAGTAGGGTTCTGTGAGGCGTTAACACAGATGGGAGAGTGGCCTCCCTCGGGGTGGAAGCAGAGCTTATGCAGATCGCCTGTCCGACGGACACTCAGACCAGCGTGACATGTGAGCAGCAAACACTGCTACAGAGTAGCCATTCAGACGGGTAAACATCAGCACCTCTCACAGCACAACAATGGAAACATACCTTCTAGCAGGAGGGAGGGAGGGAGGGAGGGAGGGAGGGAGGGAGGGGGGTGAGAGACAGAGAGGCAGAAAGGAGACTAAAGATGCTCTTGTTTGTGCTTGCTGAATGAATGCAACGTAAAGAACCTGTACAGAAACTGCAGAGGAGGCTTTCCAGAGTTAGAGTCAGCCCACGGTGTTCCACAAACACCCCCTCCCCCCAGCGCCTACATACCCTCGTCACATCCTCCCTAATCACCATCACACACAGATAGTCTCAGGTGGGCCCGCCTGCGTGGAGCTAGCATGTGAGCTCATCATGGTCCACACACACAGATGCACACACACATACATGCACCCACACACATGCACACACACACAGCACTGCTGCTACTCCGTCTATTTCTATACATGCCCTAGATGGTAAATGGTAAACATGCCCATCTAACGTACTGTACAGCATGTGTGTGATGTGTCTGGGGAATACTATTCCGGCTGAGCCAAACACACACACACACACACACCTAAACGCCTGCATGCACTGCTCTACCGCGAGAGAGGGAGGAACGGAAAGAGGGAACTAGGGATTTGGGGAGGAGGAGGAGAAATCATCACTAATCAGTTTGCCTTCTTACCTTACAGCAGGATAAAGCTCACCTGGGATTCTCTGGAGAGCAGACGGAACACAACGCACCACTAACACCAATCACTCTCCTCTCATTTCCCTGCTAACAAACTCAAAAACATCTCCCTCTCTATCCCTTGCTCTCTCTCTTCCTCTCTCTCCCGCTAGCCGTGGCAGGCTGGAAACGAGGAGATTGTACTACAACACAGGGGGAGTGAAACTGGAGGTGGGGAAGTGGCAGGCTGACGCGTCACAATCCTCTCGGGCGCTGAGCGGAAAGAGATGATGCATTGTGATTTGAGACCAGAGGTGCGTTAGGATACGGGCTGTGACGCAGCAGATGGCTGAGGGGTTCTCCTGTGTCCATGTCAGCGATCCTGGAGCGCCGGCGGCCCCCGTTTAGCAATGAGAGATGGTGCGGCCGGTGGAGTTTGAGGAAGCAGACTGTGGCAGCAGCAGTGTCTGCAGCATTAGCAATAGCAGTGTAGCAGTGATGCTGGGTTAGCCCATGCGTGCGCTGAGCTGGGGCAGGCAGCAAGGAGAGACGGGGCTCAAACACTATTGATTGTCTCTCTCTCTCTCTCTCTGTCTCTGTCTCTCTCTGTGTGTATAGCACAGTACAGTACACACTTAGGCTGCAGCACTTAGATGAAATATGAAACCCTAGCCATTCTCTGCCAGCCTGCATGCATTCATCTAGCCCTGGATGAGTAGCATCAACAACAATCACAGAGGAGAGATGCATGGGGAGACACTCCTTAAGTGCTGTCAGGGTTTAGCCTCTCTGCTCATTTACACTGCATGGAGCCATAGCAGGAGACAGCAGAGAGTCAACTGCCCAATGCTAGCTTTCACAACATATTGCATTCAGTATACATTCATCTGATATTGTCTCTTCAATTTTTTATATGGAAGTAGTGTGTGCGTGTGCGTGTGTGCGTGTGCGAGCGTGTGTCATTCAGATAGTGTATAGAGGACAACGAATTATCTTCCACTGTGACAACTCATTTTGTGAAAATGCCAACATCATGACCCTGTCACATAGCACAAACCACAGATAGAGTAGCATTTCTCTCTCTCTTTCTCGCTTTCTTAGTATCAGACTCTTGCTCTCTTCCTCTCTCTCTCTCTCTCTCTCTCCTTTTCTCTCGCT
The DNA here is from genome assembly GCF_020615455.1 of Coregonus clupeaformis. Lineage (NCBI taxonomy): Eukaryota > Metazoa > Chordata > Actinopteri > Salmoniformes > Salmonidae > Coregonus > Coregonus clupeaformis. The sequence goes on from NC_059219.1 coordinate 16,441,645, forward strand.
CTCTTTCTCATTTTCTCTCTCTCGCCCTCTCCTTTTCTCTCTCTCTCCTTTTCTCTCTCTCTCTCCCTTTCTCTTTTTTTTCTCCTCTCCATCTCATGGATGACCTTGATTGACAGGCGTGTTGCCACAGGAACCAGAGTGTGTCCATTGTGTTGTGGTGGCTCTTCATTAACATACCTGATATCAGGCAGAAAAGCGTGAAATCCGCATTAACAATGTTGTATCTCGAGGCTAATAAATGGGCATTCTACCCTGGCAATCATAGAATATAATTAGGGAAATACTTAGCATCCTAATAGAATATTAATCGGTAAAGGGGGTCCTGGGTGGCGCAGCGGTGAGGCGCCACCACAGCCTGCGGTTCGATACCAGGTTGTGCCACAACCGGACGTGACCAGGAGCCCCATAGGACGCCGCACAATTGGTCCAGCGCCGTCCAGGGTAGGGGAGGGTTTGGCCAGTGGGGCTTCCCTTGGCAACTAACACTTTGTGACAGGGCCGGGCGCCTGCAAGCTGACTCAGGTCGTCAGTCGAACAGTGTTTCTTCCGACATATTGGTGCAGCTGACATCCGGGTCAAGTGAGCAGTATGATAAGAAGTAGGTGGCCAGGTGGGTAATGTTTCAGAGGACGCATGACTCGGCCTTCGCTTCTCCCAAGCCCATTAAAGAGTTGCAGAGCTGAGCCAAGGAACTTAATTCAGGGAGAAAATGGTTGAAAAAAACAGTTAAAAAAAATACGCTTGTGGCCATACCACCCTGAACACACCTGTTCAGGGTCGGGCATGGTTAATACTGGGACGGGAGACCGCCTGGGACTACTAGCTGCCGTAAGCTCAAAAAATATATACTGTATATGTAAAAATATACAAAATCTGGAACCATTCTCTGATCCTGTCTGTCAGGGTGGCACAGACACACACAGTGATGTGGTAGCCCCTCTGTCTGTCTGTTATTGTACAAATATCCACATAACAACTGAGGATATCCTACAAGACATCCAGACATCCCCTGGCAGGAGGAGCTGCCTGAACTAACTATAGGCTTTATTCAAAACACACACACAGTGAGAGAGAGAGAGAGTGAGAGAGAGAGAGAGAGAGAGTGAGAGAGAGTGAGAGTGAGAGAGAGAGAGAGAGAGAGAGAGAGAGAGAGAGAGAGAGAGAGAGAGAGAGAGAGAGAGAGAGAGAGAGAGAGAGAGAGAGAGAGAGAGAGAGAGAGAGAGAGAGAGAGAGAGAGAGAGAGAGAGAGAGAGAGAGAGAGAGAGAGAGAGAGAGAGAGAGAGAGAGAGAGAGAGAGAGAGAGAGAGAGAGAGAGAGAGAGAGAGAGACAGCCCTCTGGCCTGCCCTTTTCTCTCCTGTCATCCGCGCTGACACGGCATGCCCTTCAGCCATTTACCACTACTGCTATCCATCCCTCTCTGCTCTCCTCTCACACTCCCCCCTTCACACAGCTGGGCTCCCAATGAAGAAAAGTCATCTGGATATCCACTGGAGTCTACAGCAACCCTACAAGCCCTCCAATCATCATTACTCCCTCCTATCCCTGCCATGGATCATAACTCATCTTGACAGATGACTTCCTTCCTCCCATCCACTCGCACTACCTCTCTGTCACTCTCTCTCCCTCATGTGTTGTCTGTATGTATTCCCTTGTTTTCAGGGCTGAGAGGGAGATAGAAAGAGAGAGATTTTATCTTTCTCAGGTTACAGGGCCTGGGTCGTGCTTCAATTGCTCTCTTCCTCCCATCCATCAGGGGAGGGGTAATGTAATAACACTCTCTCCATATCAGACAGCTGAACAACAGCATCCTAAACAACCACCAGATAACACCCCGGAAACATTACTGAAACACATCAGTCACAACAAGGAAAGACAATATGGTTAAGTATCAATCAACAGGTGGTGGAGGAAATGGAGGTAAAGTGGTTGGACTGTGGTGTCATCGTCAAAGACATGAAATATATTTACTGCTGATATATTATAGTACTGGTATATCCTTTGCTGTACGTGCCGCTTGCTATTTTTCAAACCCTTTTGGAATGGTATTAAATATGTTATTTCAGTTTAAATCATCTTGCTTCCTCTAAAATACTAGAGACACCAATAACAGCCTCACTTCCCCCTTCTAAACTCCCCTCCAAACTGAATATATTCAGTGTGTATATTGTTTGGTACAGATCTCATCAAACTGCCTGGGTCTCATTAAGATTGCTGATGTAAGTTAACAGCTACTGAATTAAGACAAGTTAACCATTTCTTTGTGTTCTGTTCCTCAAGCTCCAGAGTGACAAGTCAATTTGTCTCATTTGGAAGTCTAATGAAACAAGCTCCAGAATCACAGGCCGTGTCATTTAGGATCACAGGGCTTTTGTACCGTGGCGGCTTTCAGTTGCAAATAGCCCAAACTTCTGCCTTATAACGGGATGCATTCATGTTTGTGGGCCATGAGATTACAGAGAGAAGACGCCACACTCCCTGGGCTGGACTCCATCACATTGCCCCCTTTAAACTCAAATGCTTAAAGTACAAATGAGGGAATGATCATTCTTATTATTATCATTCGACTCCATATAATTAGGAAACTCCTTAGTAATAAAAACTCAGCAAATAACAAAGTCAAATAAAATAGCAGTAAAGCAATGTGGCAGTGACACATAAGCTACTGTATTAAAGCGAAGATAGCACAGAGACAGTATAACCTTGTATTGTTTGCCTACAGGCTGATGCAACTCTGTGGCCATTCATGTTTCATTGACAGGGAAGGACAGGGACTAAAATGGCTGACTTCACATATGCACAGATATGATAATTCTAGGAGTTCAACTTCAGTTGGCCAACTTTGTAGGCAGATGAGATTAAAGAAACAGGCCTACTAGCCATTAGGAAGGCCATTAAAATCAGCTCACTGTTCACACTGCCAGTGAACAAACATTTGCATCACACTGCCTGGTATAATTGGCTTAGCCCTGCCTGGGCACCATACAGAATATATTTAATCTTAGATGCTGTATTCATACAGTGAAATCATTTTGAAGTATTTATATAGTGAGAATAAGGGAGTAGCTATATATTTCAAATATACAAAGTGAATAGGTCCATATATCAGACTCCTCCTCCTGTAACAGAATAAGGCCAATCAGAGCATTCCGATCCCTGACTGATTTACCACTCTGAGGAAGGACATAGTTCTCCAAGGGCAAAAGTGTATAACACAGCAGAAAACCCGTATCCACTTCACATCAGCCATGATGAGGTACAGCACATCCTACACAAGACAAACTAAACCACAACACAGCAGAAACCCCGTATCCACTTCACATCAGCCATGATGAGGTACAGCACATCCTACACAAGACAAACTAAACCACAACACAGCAGAAACCCTGTATCTCCTTCACATCAGCCATGATGAGGTACAGCACATCCTACACAAGACAAACTAAACCACAACACAGCAGAAACCCCATATCCACTTCACATCAGCCATGATGAGGTACAGCACATCCTACACAAGACAAACTAAACCACAACACAGCAGAAACCCCGTATCCACTTCACATCAGCCATGATGAGGTACAGCACATCCTACACAAGACAAACTAAACCACAACACAGCAGAAACCCCATATCCACTTCACATTAGCCATGATGAGGTACAGCACATCCTACACAAGACAAACTAAACCACAACACAGCTGGTGCTTTTCTCAGTCCAGCTGTTTGTTTTGGTGTGTGTGTGTGTGTGGTCTTGTTATATCCTTGTGGGGACCTGAAATCCCCATAAGTCCCCACAAGGATAGCAAAACAAGGAAAATTCTCCCTCATGGGACATTTCACACATCCCCACAAGGACAAAGGCTATTTTAAGCTTAGGGGTTCAGTTTAGAAGTTAGGTTTAGGCTTTGGGTTAAAGGTTAGGGAAAATAGGATTTTGAACGGAAAAAATGTTGGTCCCCACGAGGATAGAAAAAATAAGTGTGTGTGTGCAGTGTTATTCCCACCGCCTGCCTGCCCTAAATTCCTCTTGAACTCAGATAGCACATCTGTTCCTCCCCTCTCCTCCTCCCTCCCCCTTCTGCATTAGGTTTTAGGATGCTGGTGACACACCCATGGCTCCCCTCCAGAAGACAGACTCCATGCTCCCTCCTCCCCCTCTCTCTCTCTCTCTCTCTCTCTCTCTCTCTCTCTCTCTCTCTCTCTCTCTCTCTCTCTCTCTCTCTCTCTCTCCCTCTCTCTCTCTCTCTCTCTCTCTCTCTCTCTCTCTCTCTCTCTCTCTCTCTCTCTCTCTCTCTCTCTCTCTCTCTCTCCTCTCTCTCTCTCTCTCTCTCTCTCTCTCCATCAGGCCTATCATTGTTATTCTGCACCTCTCTCCTCTCTGTCCTCCACCTCTGTTCCCAGGCAGCATCAGATCAATAGAAGAGACCCAATCACAAACACCAAGACATAACCCCCCCAGCCACCACAACACCACTAAACAAAACACTGCTTATTGGAAAACCTGCTGATTGTCTCCACAGCTCAGCATTGCAATTAATTGAAGACTGATTTATGAAACAATACCTTTAGCCTCGGGCCTTAGGGGACGTGGTCTTAATAGCGGTAATGGATAAAAAGCTCATCAGTTATCCTGCCTTGTCTGTCTGTTTGCTAGTGAAGAATCACCCTGAAGCTTTGTTGCTTTGTTGCTGACTTTAAAATGCAAATCACTCAGGCTGATAACTGTAATCCCAGCGACATGAATAAGACTCTGCTCCGAAGTCAGTGCCGGCTGAATTTAAAGAAGAAGAGCTATAATCCCTATTCTATTCATCACTGAGCAGCTCTGGGTACAACGCTGTGTCCTACATGGCACCCTATTCCCTACATAGTGCAACATGTGTTCTGGTATGATTTTTGACCAGAACCCTATGGGACCTGGTCAGAAGTAGTGAATTACATAAGGACTAGAGTGCCATTTGGGATGCGGCCCAACGGCTCCAGGAGCACAGATGAACTCTCAGAAAGATGGTAGTTGAGCTAACATCATCCACAAAGAGGAGAAGTTTGGGAGCCATAGAGCCATTGAGCTAAAGAAAGACATCTAATAGTGGATTGACTTTGGGATGATCCTGCTTCATACTGCCTTCAGATGGACCAGGAGGAGAGAGGAGGATCACTGAGGATGAGGTTCACTAGAAGTGTAGGAATATGGGACTATGTATGACTTCAGAGAGGATCCTCCTTTGTAACAATGGAACATTAAGTGGTTCTGGGTGCTGGTGCTGAGTTTATCAAGTAGACCGGCTGGATGGATTTCTAAAGTGAGAGTGGAGTAGTAATTTGCAGGAACATGGTTTCAAATGAAGGGTGAATAAACTTGAATGGCATTTCAGACTGCTGAGAGAAAAGAGGCAAGACCTAAGCCTATTATTAAGAGCACTTTCAGCAGAAAGTCAAATGACAGCATACTCTACCTTTCAAGTTAGATATGGTCTTAACTGCTGTCTAACTTGCTGACTAGTGATTGCTGCTCAAAAGCCAGAAGGGACAGATTGGTACTGTGAATGACCACAACACGACGAGACAAAACTACAAATAAATGTTAAATGAACTCAGAGCATCATATGACCAGTAGATGGCAATGACTCTCCAACAGGTGAGATAAGATTAGCACAGCCAGAGGAGCATGTCATTCATACGCAGAGCATTGATTAACACTATCAAACAAGAATGTGTCACAACTGCCAATATCAAGAGAGAGTATTAAGTGACAAGACTGTCATTGACATGCCATATTAAAGCAATGCCTCAGAAACATGTGTTCTGGTATGACACCATCTCTGCACTATTGTTACCTCCACTATAGACTACAGTCCTATTCAATCAGAGCATTGTCCACACAGAATCTGACTAACACCAGTCTCATCCAGTACCATTAGAAAGCATCTCTATTCTCAAGTTGAGAATCTCAACACTGAGTAACAAGGACGGGGCATTGGAACATACCACTAGGATGACATCATGCTCTACCACAGGGTCAGAAAGGTTTAAAACAATGATTGACTAATTAATTGGCCAGTTTCCATAAAAACAAAGATTTAACTGCTGTGCCATCCCATGAAAGAGGCCATTCATTCATCCTTAGCCCAACTGTGATACATCTCTAAGTAATGTTGGGCTCAGACACAGAAGCGTAAGTCCTCTCCTCTTCCATCCTCATCAGGGCAGGAAATAACATCATAAAGTATGGGAGTTATATAATCTCAGAGGCCCTAGTCTCAGCCAGTCCTTCTAATGAAGCCAATAGGTTATCGCTAGCCCTCTGACCGTATAGAATCGTTACTAAAATAAGGGGTATTAAACAAAAAAAAACACTACAGTCTTGTCACTGATCATTTGTAAGATCAAGGTTTTGTAAATGTCAATTTTTTTTATTTTTTTTTGCCGTTATCAAAGTGAAGTAGCAAGCAACACTCAGGAAATATCTTCAATGGAGAGAGAGAAAACAACTCTTCAGTCCCCTTTGCTGGCTGGTAGGCAGGCTGGTAAACTGTTGAATGACAAAGTGCCTTATTGGGCGTTAGATAAGAGGAGGTCACAGCCTCACAGAGATAGCGACAGAGCTATGGAGGAAGAAAGACTGTCTTTGTTACCACTCCATTTTCAGCCAATCAGGGCTGTCACAACAAAGCAGCATTTGCCAGCTTTCCAGAGAGAGGAGATTTCCATACATCTGTTTCTCCATTCAGTAGGATGTGGAAACTACAGTACTGTATGAATGAGGATGTGATTTGCAGCCACATTGCAACATACTTTGTCAGGATAGTGTATCCATGGATGGGACTGCATCTTCAGAGTTTTCTAGAGAATTCTTTGATCTCACTGCAGAAGAATTTCCCCCCTGCATACAAAAACACCCATCACATCTGATTACATTTGTGACTGACTAAAATATCCATTAAACGTCCATTTATGCAGCATTGTGCAGTCATAACAGCATGTGTTGGTTGCTGCAGTGATTAATAATTCAGACTTTGACATTTACAGTTTGGTGTTTGGTTCATTTGGCATGTTTTCACGGAGCAGAGGAGTAGTTAGTTATGGGCATCAGCACATATCCTCCATAATTACGTCTGACTGTGTGCGCGCTTGTGTGTGATCCAAACGAGTCGGACTAACCTGCTGCTGCCGTCGTTCACAGTTAATTAGATGGTTTAATATAGACACCAGCTGCTGCTCAACATCTAATCACCAACAACTACACACACACAGGCAGAGGAGGGGTCGGACACTGCAGTAAGACCCTGGCTGAATCCCAAATCACCCCCTTCCCCTCGGCCCTCCATTTGCGTGTTCAAGTGTGAAAGCTGAGGGAGTGAAAATTATCGAGGGTGTAGGTAGGAGCTAATTAGACCTTCCTATAGCCACTTTGACCAAGCCAGCAAGGCTGTAGCCTTCAGAGCGAAGTGCCATCCCGACACGCACTGCGATATGTTTGGAGTTTGTGCAATTTAATACAAAAGAATGGAGAGGTGTGCCTAATTATACTGTATGCCACGGGCATTTGCTAATGTCGAATTTCGAGACTTGACACGTAACAGATGAAACACCTCTCAAACTGTTACTGATGTTTAAATCTTGTAAAACGACAGTCCTTCTTCGTTTGAATTTCATGCTTGTTTTAATTGTAAGTGGAACATGAATTGCATCATTCAAGTCATAAGTGTGTCCTGAAGTTGTTTAATTATTGATCCCCTTGCCACTCTGGATTATATATTTTTTTGCTACTGTTAGCTAGCACTGTACCTGTGCCAAAAACATCTTATTTTTTTAATAGTGAGCCAACATGTTTTCAGCACCTTTATTTCCTTGACTGATCAAAACAAATTTTCTCATGGCTCTCTCTTGTGTCTCTGCGACAGACATTTAGTGAGCAATATGTTTGGAACATCAAATCACAATAAAATTGCAGTATTGAATTGCAATACATATAGAATCGTGAGAAATGTGCGAAACGTGCACCTACAGTGCCTTGCAAAAGTATTCATCCCCCATGGCGTTTTTCCTATTTTGTTGCATTACAACCTATCATTTCAATTGATTTTTATTTGCATTTCATGTAATGGACATACACAAAATAGTCCAAATTGATGAAGTGGAATGAAAAAATTAAAAAGGTGCATATGTATTCACCCACTTTGCTATGAAGCCCCTAAATAAGATCTGGTGCAACCAATTACCTTCAGAAGTCACATAATGAGTTAAATAAAGTCCACCTGTGTGCAATCTAAGTGTCACATGATCTGTCACATGATCTCAGTATACAGTGAGGGAAAAAAGTATTTGATCCCCTGCTGATTTTGTACGTTTGCCCACTGACAAAGACATGATCAGTCTATAATTTTAATGGTATGTTTATTTGAACAGTGAGAGACAGAATATCAACAAAAAAATCCAGAAAAATGCATGTAAAAAATGTTAAGTATTTGACCCCTCTGCAAAACATGACTTAGTACTTGTTGGCAAAACCCTTGTTGGCAATCACAGAGGTCAGACGTTTCTTGTAGTTGGCCACCAGGTTTGCACACATCTCAGGAGGGATTTTGTTCCACTCCTCTTTGCAGATCTTCTCCAAGTTATTAAGGTTTCGAGGCTGACGTTTGGCAACTCGAACCTTCAGCTCCCTCCATAGATTTTCTATGGGATTAAGGTCTGGAGACTGGCTAGGCCACTCCAGGACCTTAATGTGCTTCTTCTTGAGCCACTCCTTTGTTGCCTTGGCTGTGTATTTTGGGTCATTGTCATGCTGGAATACCCATCCACGACCCATTTTCAATGCCCTGGCTGAGGGAAGGAGGTTCTCACCCAAGATTTGACGGTACATGGCCCCGTCTATTGTCCCTTTGATGCGGTGAAGTTGTCCTGTCCCCTTAGCAGAAAAACACCCCCAAAGCATAATGTTTCCACCTCTATGTTTGAAGTTGGGGATGGTGTTCTTGGGGTCATAGGCAGCATTCCTCCTCCTCCAAACACGGCGAGTTGAGTTGATGCCAAAGAGCTCGATTTTGGTCTCATCTGACCACAACACTTTCACCCAGTTCTCCTCTGAATCATTCAGATGTTCATTGGCAAACTTCAGACGGGCCTGTATATGTGCTTACTTGAGCAGGGGGACCTTGCGGGCGCTGCAGGATTTCAGTCCTTCACGGCGTAGTGTGTTACCAATTGTTTTCTTGGTGACTATGGTCCCAGCTGCCTTGAGATCATTGACAAGATCCTCCCGTGTAGGTCTGGGATGATTCCTCACCGTTCTCATGATCATTGCAACTCCACGAGGTGAGATCTTGCATGGAGCCCCAGGCAGAGGGAGATTGACAGTTATTTTGTGTTTCTTCCATTTGCGAATAATCGCACCAACTGTTGTCACCTTCTCACCAAGCTGCTTGGCGATGGTCTTGTAGCCCATTCTAGCCTTGTGTAGGTCTACAATCTTGTCCCTGACATCCTTGGAGAGCTCTTTGGTCTTGGCCATGGTGGAGAGTTTGGAATCTGATTGATTGATTGCTTCTGTGGACAGGTGTCTTTTATACAGGTAACAAACTGAGATTAGGAGCTCTCCCTTTAAGAGTGTGCTCCTAATCTCAGCTCGTTACATGTATAAAAGACAGCCAGAAATCTTTCTGATTGAGAGGGGGTCAAATACTTATTTCCCTCATTAAAATGCAAATCAATTTATAACATTTTTGACATTTGTTTTTTCTGGAATTTTTTGTTGTTATTCTGTCTCTCACTGTTCAAATAAACCTACCATTAAAATTATAGACTGATCATTTATTTGTCAGTGGGCAAACTTACAAAATCAGCAGGGGATCAAATACCTTTTTCCCTCACCTGTTCTAAAAGGCCCCAGAGTCTGCAACACCACTAAGCAAGGGGCACCACCAAGCAAGCGGCACCATGAAGATCAAGGAGCTCTCCAAACAGGTCAGGGACAAAGTTGTGGAGAAGTACAGATCAGGGTTGGGTTACAAAAAAATATCCGAAACTTTGAACAACCATTAAATCCATTATTTCAAAAATGAAAGAATATGGCACCACAACAAACCTGCCAAGAGAGGGCCGCCCACCAAAACTCACGGACCAGGCAAGGAGGACATTAATCAGAGAGGCAACAAAGAGACCAAAGATAACCCTGAAGGAGCTGCAAAGCTCCACAGTGGAGATTGGAGTATCTGTCCATAGGACTACTTTAAGCCGTACACGCCACAGATCTGGGCTTTAAGGAAGAGTGGACAGAAAAAAGCCATTGCTTAAAGAAAGAAATAAGCAAACACATTTGTTGTTCGCCAAAAGAAGGTACTCTGGTCAGATCAAACTAAAATTGAGCTTTTTGGCCATCAATGAAAACGCTATGTCTGGCGCAAACCCAACACCTCTCATCACCCTGAGAACACCATCCCCACAGTGAAGTGTGGTGGTGGCAGCATCATGCTGTGGGGATGTTTTTCATCGGCAGGGACTGGGAAACTGGTCAGAATTGAAGGAATGATGGATGGCGCTAAATACAGGGAAATTCTTGAGGGAAACCTGTTTCAGTCTTCCAGAGATTTGAGACTGGGACGGAGGTTCACCTTCCAGCAGGACAATGACCCTAAGCATACTGCTAAAGCAACACTCGAGTGGTTTAAGGGGAAACATTTAAATGTCTTGGAACGGCCTAGTCAAAGCCCAGACCTCAATCCAATTGAGAACCTGTGGTATGACTTAAAGATTGCTGTACACCAGCGGAACCCATCCAACTTGAAGGAGCTGGAGCAGTTTTGCCTTGAAGAATGGGCAAAAATCCCAGTGGCTAGATGTGCAAAGCTTATAGAGACATACCCCAAGACAAAAGGTGTCTCTACAAGGTATTGACTTTGGGGGGGTGAATAGTTATGCACGCTCAAGTTTTCAGTTTTTTTTGTCTTATTCCTTATCTCTCACCCTCCTTCCTTCTCTCTCTTCCTGATCCTTCCCTACATCCATGTCTGTCTCGCTCACCGTCTCCTCTCTCTTGCTCCCTCTCAAACTCTCTCTCTCTCTCTTGCTCTCTCTCTCTCTCTCTCTCTCTCTCTCTCTCTGTCTCTCTCTCTCTCATTTTCTCACCTGCCGCAGTACTCCCACTTCCCACTTCCCTTCCTGACCTCCCAGATATGTCAGAGAAAGACTCTATGGGCCACTCTGGACACTGTGGAGAGAACAAACTGTCTGGCACACACCCCACACAGGCAAATGTGCACACACGCATGCACACACGCGCATACAAACACACACGGCCAGCCAGACAACCACTCTTCCTCTCATAATGAAGCTCCAAATAGCAGAGCTGTCTAAATTGAGAGAACAAAGAGTACTTATTCGCTCGGAGATGAAAGGTGATATTTCCTCCTTTCCAAAGGTCAACAGAGATCATTGTGTTTCTTTCCCCTAACCTTCTCCTTTCAAAAGGACCGATCATTAAACGCAATATTTACCTTGACATTTGAGACATTTTCCAAATTGGTTTGAACTGTCAGTATGTGAGAGAAAATGTGAGACAAAACAAGAGAGAGGCCGAGCTTCTTTCTCTAACTAAATGTAGAATGTAGTCAGTTTAAATGAATACTCTGAAAGTATGTTATCTTTATACTACCCTCTTATTGCTTTACCTGCTAAACCCAGAACATAATATCCAGACTGAACCATTGTTTTCTTCCATACCATTACCCTCCGTGTGCCTTATTTCCTCCCATCAGCATCTAATCCCTATATATTGCACTACTATCAAAAGTAGTGCACTACGTAGGGAATAGTGTGCCATTTGGGACGGATTTTAGCTCCCAGTCAGCTCTTTCCAGCTCCCAGTAACGGTTCATTGCCTTTCCCTCCCTGCACAGCACTAACCTAGTCTGAGCCCTGAAACATATGGGAGCGCTCCAACAGCCGTCAACATGATCGATGTGACATCACATCCGCCAGTCATCATCGCCACACGGCGCCCCTAACGATGGGACGGAAGCTCGCCTTATGACGGGGAGACTGGTCATACTGTTCATCCCACATTTGCATTTTAATATCTCAGCAATATTTTATCCATTAGGTATCCTCCCGGGCCTATTAACGGAAGGTTAATTCGCTAACGATTGGCTGGATTAACGACGGATGGATTATACCACTGTTATTCACGATGAGACTGGAGATGGTGGGTTTGAACACCAGGACTGACACTCAGGGGCTTCACGCTGGCAGGACTCATACATCCACAACCATCTCATACAGTATTAGCCTGGTCGCAGATCTGTTAGTGCTGTTTTTCCAACTCCTCTGCTTGAGTTGGCAAGACAGCACAAACTGATCTTGGACCAGTCTAATCTTGTATGGATTCATACTCACACAAACTGAGCTAGCCATAGAATCGTTCAACTATGCACTAATTCTGTATAATGAAGTTCGAAGATTATAACAGCTAGCTGGAGGAACATTACAGCCAAGTATGAGTGATGGCTAAAAACGGGGACTGCTAATTTTCTCAGATTAGCACTGATTTTAGATTGAGAAAAAACGGAGTACCTCGCAGCTAACGCTTCTTAAATTAGCCCTCGTCCTTAGCCAGGGGAGAGTGATGAATAGCTGACTGCCTGTCAGAGTCTTGAAGCTAACGCTTTCAGTTGAGCCATCATCCTCACATTGAGAAATAGCTGACCTAACCCCTGCAGGCTAACACCCACAGATTAGCTGGCCGTCAATACTCAGATTGACAGAAGCACAGAAACATGACTGCTGCTGGTGAAAAGTCAAGTCATCGCCACCAGTCATTCAGGCTTACGGCTGCATCAAGAGATTGTCTAGGAGAAAGTACACTGATCATGAGAAGTTAATGAGTTTAGAAGAAGAGAGAACTCGACTTTAATCTTAACAGGAATGGGATTTAGTTAATGGGTTAACAGCAGAGGATGCACACAAGCATGTAGGCACATGCACACACACATACACACACACACACACACACATACACACACACACTGCCCTTACAAGGAGAAATGAGTAATGATGTTGGCTCTATATTTCTCCCCACCCTAGTGTGCCCTGTGAGGGGGTGGAGCAGGAGTTATGTACCGTTGGCAGAAGGAAGAAGGTTCCTCCCAGCTTCCCCCTGGCCCGCTCTGGAGAGAGGAGGATAGAGGGGTGTTCAAGGGTATCTGTCAGTATCTTACTCTACTACCTCAGGAAGGAGAGAAAAAAGAGAGAGAGAACAAAACGCAGAGGCTTCTGAGGTCAAATGAGTCCTAGCGTAGGACATCTTGAAGTGATTTTCAAACGCGTTGCTACAAAACATGAGCTGAGTGGACAGGGAGGCAGGCAGGCAGGCCCAGAAGCCTTTTCCCTCACTGCAGAGAGTGAACATAGAAAAACACAGCCAGGTGGAACTGCCTGGCTAGCTGTTTCACATGTGGGCTAAATGCCTTAGAGACAAAAAATACAGCATAAACTACCTACTGTAAATGTCATGTACAGTACATTAAATATACATTTACATTTACATTTACGTCATTTAGCAGACGCTCTTATCCAGAGCGACTCACAAATTGGTGCATTCACCCTATAGCCAGTGGGATAACCACTTTACAATAATTTTTTTTTTTTTTTTTTTTTGGGTGGGGGGCTGGGGGGGTAGAAGGATTACTTTATCCTATCCCAGGTATTCCTTAAAGAGGTGGGGTTTCAAATGTCTCCGGAAGGTGGTGAGTGACTCCGCTGTCCTGGCGTCGTGAGGGAGCTTGCGGGAACTATGCTTCCGCAGAGGAAGGGGAGCCAGCAGGCCAGAGGTGGATGAACGCAATGCCCTCGTTTGGGTGTAGGGACTGATCAGAGCCTGAAGGTACAGAGGTGCCGATCCCCTCACAGCTCCATAGGCAAGCACCATGGTCTTGTAACAGATATACATATTATATGGATTGAGCAGGCTATACTGACAGCAGAGATGTGAGTGATACCTTTTGGTTTGTTCTACAGTCATTGGTTTGAACAGACAGAAGTAGGACACCGACGCTTACATTAACCTACATACACCTGATCTGTAGTCCCTTCCAATCACCTGATAGGAACATTGTGGTGGCAGTCTATTTTCACAGACTCTCAGCAATTCTACATTAATTTCAGTGATAGATACATTTGTGAGAAAAATAGGGCTAAAGTAGAACAATAAAGCACAATTGTTTACTCAGAGAGAAGTAAATGTATTTCTATGTGACAGTATTGTGACCGAAGAGGTACATATGGAACATGTTGTGTACAGTAGTCATGGTGATGTAGCCAATGGAAACATTTGGGGAGCTGACGCCACAACTGTTAGTGGCATAATCTAGCCATCCTAATCAGATCTGAGGACGGCCACCATAAACCAGCCAGGAGACCACCCAGAGAGAGAGAGAGAGAGAGAGAGAGAGAGAGAGAGAGAGAGAGAGAGAGAGAGAGAGAGAGAGAGAGAGAGAGAGAGAGAGAGAGAGAGAGAGAGAGAGAGAGAGAGAGAGAGAGAGAGAGAGAGAGAGAGAGAGAGAGAGAGAGAGAGAGAGAGAGAGAGAGAGAGAGAGAGAGAGAGAGAGAGAGAGAGAGAGAGAGAGAGAGAGAGAGAGAGAGAGAGAGAGAGAGAGAGAGAGAGAGAGAGAGAGAGAGAGAGAGAAAACGAGAGTGAAAGAGAGAGAGAGAGTGAAAGAGAATGTAGAGAGGAATGGAGTGGACAAGAGAGAGGGCAATTAGGGGCAACATTCCCAGTTTGTGTGTGTGTGTGTGTGTGTGTGTGTGTGTGTGTGTGTAGTGTGAGTGTGTGTGTGTGTGTGTGTGTGTGTGTGTGTGTGTGTGTGTTAGTGTGTGAGTGTGTTGTGTATACGAGTAGGATCTGCTTAATGTCTGAGTGAAGTTAACTCAACATCTGCTGCATTTCAGGAGGACCAGACTCACAAACTGTAAAGCTCAACAAACCTAAAGTAACCTAGCATCGAAAGCTTGCCTGTCTAGGAAAATACACACACACACATACACACACACACATTCTTGAATATCTGTATACAATGAAGAGACCGTTGAGCGCCTCCGCAGTGCAACAGGACAGTGGGTGAACACCCTCTAGAAAACATACACACCCGACTCACAGAGAGACATACTCCAACCCTACAAAATGTCCCCTAAAATTACTCAGTCGTGAAAGAAACTGAGAAGAGGATTCTCTAGCTAGCGTCTCAGAGAGAGTAGCTTCTGGTTTCAGAAACTATTCCTCTGACCTACTCCGACCTAATCTCATTCAGATTCCTTACTTATCGTTCCCTTCCTACCATGGCTTAAAACTTTATTTAATGATATTCACTGTCTGATAGTATGGCTAAGCAGCTTACAGAGAGGAAGGTTAGCAGCACAGTGAGCGAAAAGTGTGAAATGGAATCCTGCCGTGATTAAATCCGGATGATTCCGTGCAGTACGGAACGGGAAGAAACCTCCAGGAATCATCTGTCTCTCCCGGGAACTACAGAGACCATAGAAATGAGTGAGACGTCAGTCGTCCTCTGATCACACTGTAAGAACTCACAGGTTTGGTTTTACTCTATTTAAAAGCATATGGATCCTACCTGTTCTAATCTGCAGCTTAAGTTATAGCGGTTCCAGTCCTACTTATGGCTCAAAGTCCTACTTATAGATTAATGGTAGATATTAAATATATACAGTACCTGTCAAAAGTTTGGACACGCCTACTCATTCAAGGGTTCTTCTTTATTTTTACTATTTTCTACATTATAGAATAATAGTGAAGACATCACAACTATGAAATAACACATATGGAATCATGTAGTAACCAAAAAACGGATAAACAAATCAAAATATATTTATATTTTAGATTCTTCAAAGTAGCCACCCTTTGCCTTGAAGACAGCTTTGCACACTCTTGGCATTCTCTCAACCAGCTTCATGAGGTAGTCACCTGGAATGCGTGCGTGTGTGTAATTGAAATGCATTTCAATTAACAGGTGTGCCTTCTTAAAAGTTAATTTAATGCGTTTGAGCCAATCAGTTGTGTTGTGACAAGGTAAGGTTGGTATACAGAAGATAGCCCTATTTGGTAAAAGACCAAGTCCATATTATGGCAAGAACAGCTCAAATAAGCAAAGATAAACTACAGTCCATCATTACTTTAAGACATTAAGGTCAGTCAATCCGGAAAATTTCAAGGACTTTTAAAGTTTCTTCAAGTGCAGTCGCAAAAACCATCAAGCGCTATGATGAAACTGGCTCTCATGAGGACCACCACAGGAAAGGAAGACCAAGAGTTAACTCTGCTGCAGAGGATAAGTTCATTAGTGTTAACTGCACCTCATATTGCAGCCCAAATAAATGCTTCACAGAGTTCAAGTAACAGATACATCTCAACATCAACTGTTCAGAGGAGACTGCGTGAATCAGGCCTTCATGGTCGAATTGCTGCAAAGAAACCACTACTAAAGGACACCAATAATAAGAAGAGACTTGCTTGGGCCAAGAAACACGAGCAATGGACATTAGACCGGTGGACATCTGTCCTTTGGTCTGATTTGAGATTTTTTATCTCCGCATGTGTGGTTCCCACCATGAAGCATGGAGGAGGTGTGATGGTGTGGGGATGCTTTGCTGGTGACACTGTCTGTGATTTATTTAGAATTCAAGGCACACTTAACCAGCATGGCTACCACAGCATTCTGCAGCGATACGCCATCCCATCTGGTTTGTGCTTAGTGGGACTATCATTTGTTTTTCAACAGGACAATGACCCAACACACCTCCAGGCTGTGTAAGGGCTATTTGACCAACAAGGAGAGTGATTACATATGTGTTATTTCATAGTTTTGATGTCTTCACTATTATTCTACAATGTAGAAAATAGTAAAAATAAAGAAAAACCCTTGAATGAGTAGGTGTGTCCAAACTTTAGACTGGCTATAGCATATGACATCAACTACTGTGCTGACTGCAGTGAAACATCACCTCTGCAAGCTGACAGGTCTCTCAGAACAACAAAGGGTGTGATGTTTCTGATCCTGACAATGATCCTAAAAGGCAATGCATGTCATCTTTGATTATTTTATTTGAGTCCTTGACGATAACATTAAAGAGCGTTCGCCGTACGTTGTTGCCCATTGTGATGCTCACCGGGAGAAGGACGTTATCTAGATTCCCGATGACCTCTGACCCTGTCCCTTATCTGGGGGACGTGGGGATGTGGAGGACGGTAATCTTGAGACACATCCATGGGCAGGAAGGGTGACATTGGCGAGCACACCGCTAGGTGAATCGATAAGCCATGGGCGGCACCTGTGTGTGTTATCAGTGTGCGTGTGTGTGTATGTGTTATCAGTGTTAGGGGAAGGAAGGTTCTAATCAACACCATGGTGTTTCACACCGAAGGCCACTGCTGGTCTCCTGGTACTCTCCTCCTCTTCTCCTCTCTTCCTTCGCCTCTACGGCCCTTACTCGTTCTTTTTCGTCAAACCATTTTATCTCTCCTCTTGATTTACTCACAGATACGGCCTTTACTTTTCCTTTCCACCTATTTCTAGCTCAACAGTTATGGAATTCATGTGGAGATTTACTTGAACAACATTATAGGACATGAAAGTCAATGGGACCTCAAAGCAGGAACCAGTGAGTCAACCACTCTAATCAACGCTACCGTGCCCACATGTTATCAATGTAGAACATTGATTGGATTTTTCAAAGTCATCAAAATACGCTGTTTTAATTGAACTTCGAACAACGAAGATTTTAACTAAAAATCAATAGGGGGTGTTTGTAGCTTGCATTTTTTTAGGCATGTTGAATTCTCAATGGGAAATGTTTTAACCGAATAACAATCACCACTGACCTTGGCTTAGAGAGAGAGGTGTGCGCTCGTGGGAGAACAGATGTATGTATGCTGATCGAGACGCAATATGACAATGGCAACAGGTTCTGACAGCATTTCTAACTTAATTAAAGTCTAATGGTGTGAAATAGACATCCAATAAAAGCTATACAAACTGTCACACCTCTGTGGCTATGTCACTCAGGAAGAATATTAAATACATCCACAATGTTCCAGCTGCCCCTCCTCCTCTCCTCTCTTAACCACCAGTGTAATTCCAACCAGTTTCTGCCAACAGACATTTGTGCTCTGAGACAGAAAGCAAGGCTAAAGTCATGGTAAAGAACTGGAGTTCAATGGAGTCAGAGAGAGGGAGCAACAGAGAGAGAGAGAGAGAGAGAGAGAGAGAGAGAGAGAAAAGAGAGAGAGAGAGAAATAAATATATATACACTACCGTTCAAAAGTTTGGGGTCACTTAGACATTTCCTTGTTTTCGAAAGAAAAGCAATTTTTTTGTCCATTAAAATAACATCAAATTGATCATAAATACAGTGTCGACATTGTTAATGTTGTAAATGGCTATTGTAGCTGGAAACTGCTGATTTTTTATGGAATATCTACATAGGCGTACAGAGGCCCATTATCAGCAACCATCAGTCCTGTGTTCCAATGGCACGTGTTTGCTAATCCAAGTTTATCATTTTAAAAGGCTAATTGATCATTAGAAAACCCTTTTGCAACTATGTTAGCACAGCTGAAAACTGTTGTGCTGTGTCACGGATTCAGCCGAGGCTGCTCCTCCTCCTTGCTCGGGCAGGCTTCGGCGTTCGTCGTCACCGGAGTACTAGCTGCTACCGATCCATGTTTCTGTGTTAGACTTGTTATGTCTTGATTATGTACACCTGTTTCCCATTATGTTGTATTGTCTTCCCTATTTAACCCTCTGTCGTACACTGTGTGTTGTGTGTGATTGTATTCGTGATCGGCTGTCGTTAGTGTGCGGGTTATTTCCTCCCTGTGTGGAGATTGTATATGCTCAGTTTACTTTCAAGTAAAGTACGTTTCGGATAACCTCTGTGTCCTGCGTTTGACTTCGCCCACTGCAATTCACTGACGCCTTTGACATGCTGATTAAAGAAGCAATAAAACTGGCCTTCTTGAGACTAGTTGAGTATCTGGAGCATCAGCAATTGTGGGTTCGATTACAGAATCAAAATGGCCAGAAACAAATAACTTTCTTCTGAAACTCGTCAGTCTATTCTTCTTCTGAGAAATGATGGCTATTCCATGCGAGAAATTGCCAAGCAACTGAAGATCTCGTATAACGCTGTGTCCTACTCCCTTCACAGAACAGCGCAAACTGGACAGAGGAAGATTGGAAAAAAGTGTTATGGATAGACGAATCGAAGTTTGAGGTTTTCGGATCACAAAGAAGAACATTTGTGAGACGCAGACCAAATGAAAAGATACTGTAGGAGTGCTTGATGCCATCTGTCAAGCATGGTGGAGGCAATGTGATGGTCTGGGGGTGCTTTGGTGGTGGTAAAGTGAGAGATTTGTACAGGGTAAAAGGGATCTTGAAGAAGGAAGGCTATCACTCCATTTTGCAACGCCATGTCATACCCTGTGGACGGTGCTTGATTGGAGCCAATTTCCTCCTACAACAGGACAATGACCCAAAGCACAGCTCCAAACTATGCAATAACTATTTAGGAACGAAGCAGTCAGCTGGTATTCTGTCTATAATGGAGTGGCCAGCACAGTCACCGGATCTCAACCCTATTGAGCTGTTGTGGGAGCAGCTTGACCGTATGGTACGTAAGAAGTGCCCATCAAGCCAATACAACTTGTGGGAGGTGCTTCAGGAAGCATGGGGTGAAATCTCTTCAGATTACCTCAACAAATTGACAAATAGAATGCCAAAGGTCTGCAAGGCTGTAATTGCTGCAAATGGAGGATTATTTGACGAAAGCAAAGTTTGAAGGACACAATTATTATTTCAATTAAAAATCATTATTTCTAACCTTGTCAATGATTACATTTCCTATGCATTTTGCTATATTTCCTATTCAAACTCATTTCATGTATGTTTTCATGGAAAACAAGGACATTTCTAAGTGACCCCAAACTTTTGAACGGTAGTGTATATATATTGCATATATAGACAGAGAGAGAGAGAGAGAGAGAGAGAGAGAGAGAGAGAGAGAGAGAGAGAGAGAGGAGACAAAGAACGAGAGAGAGAGAGAGAGAGAGAGAGAGAGAGAGAGAGAGAGAGAGAAAATCCATGGTCTATATGGGTGTTCTGCTGGGCTGTGTCCGTCCCGGGGGATCACCGTAACAGAACATATGTGACAGCGCCTCTCTGTTCCTCTCCCCCTCCTCCTCCTCCTCCTCCTCTCTCCCCTGCCTACCCCACCTAGCAGTCCCTGACTGGGGCTTAACTGTGACCCAACCCTCCCTCCATCCCCTGACAGAGAAAAAACTCACTATTCCAGGCATCTCTCTTCTCGCCATTTCTCTCCCTCCGCCCTTGGCATGCTAACATTCTAAGACATGGAGGCTATGGGAATGACTCCAGCCTAATCTAGACTGCTATTCAAGACGTGACTGACTGCTAGTGATGACATAAACGATGATGACACAGATGACGATGATGACAGCATAGCACTGTTCCTCCCTTTATGAAACCTTCAGATAACTCCCAAGGACCAAAAGGTGATTTGTTTCCTGTGAAAGAAATGAGAGATTTTCCATCCGGTTCAGTCTTAATGGCTTCTCCACTAATATCGGTGGAGTCTTTAATGTGATAGATGAAGACGTTTATTGCATTAATTTCTGATCCTGACACCAAACACATGCAATTATTCAATGTGCCAGACTCCAATTCTGCTGAGAATAGATAATGAAGTTCTCGTGCGACAGAGACAGAAGAGAGAGAGAAAATATAAAATAAGGAAGGAGAAAAGTATTATTAATAGCCTAAAATAATTGAAGACCTTGGCTTTAACCTAATAATATTTAGCAATTGTCATTATACAGAAGTTATTGTTTGCATTGCAACACATTTTAATTTCTCTGTGTGCATAGTGTGAAGTGAAGACAAAAAGACATTCATGGAACTCGGCTT
Organism: Coregonus clupeaformis; assembly: GCF_020615455.1. Taxonomy (NCBI): domain Eukaryota; kingdom Metazoa; phylum Chordata; class Actinopteri; order Salmoniformes; family Salmonidae; genus Coregonus; species Coregonus clupeaformis. Next base: position 16,462,633 of record NC_059219.1, read on the forward strand.
ACATGTTAACTAAAATTGGATTGAGTTAATGGGGCAGCAGCTGAGGACGTGTGCGTGCGTGCTAGCACACACACACACACACACACACACACACACACACACACACACAAACACAGAGGCCATCCTTTACATTCTGCCCATTCTAATGGCTCAACATGATGCCTCCTGAGACTTCCTCTTAAGTAGAGGCCATTTCAGCATTCCAGTGTGTGTGTGTATTTCAGGGTCCCAGAGTTCTCTAACAGCCTTCTGTAAAAGAACAGTCAAACCCACAGCAGTGTTATTTAACATTCAGCCAGGCCACACTGCATAGCACAGCGCCTGGGTTTCCACTAGGAGAGGGGGGCAAGGAGAATGAGAGAGAGAGGGACAGAAAGACGGGAAGAAAGGACAGAGAGAGGTGTAGAGAGGGGTAGAAAGAGGGGTAGAGAGGGACAGAGAGAAGAGGAGAGAGGGACAGAGAGAAGAGGAGAGAGGGACAGAGAGAAGAGGAGAGAGGGACAGAGAGAAGAGGAGAGAGGGACAAAGAGAAGAGGAAAGAGGGACAGAGAGAAGAGTGGCGCAGTGGTCTAAGGCACTGCATCGCAGTGCTAGCTGTGCCACTAGAGATCCTGGTTCGAATCCAGGCTCTGTCGTAGCCGGCCGCGACCGAGAGACCCATGGGGCGGCGCACAATTGACCCAGCGTCGTCCAGGGTAGGGGAGGGAATGGCCAGCAGGGATGTAGCTCAGTTGGTAGAGCATGGTGTTTGCAATGCCAGGGTTGTGGGTTCGATTCCCACGGGGGGCCAGTATGATTTTTTAAAATAATAATAATGTATGCACTCACTAACTGTAAGTCACTCTGGATAAGAGCGTCTGGTAAATGTAAGAGGAGAGAGGGGGAACAAGACTGCTGTGGATGACTGGTCTCTTTCTCTGGGAGTTATGATCAGATGATATCCCTTTCTGTGCCAGTCACATTACCTTGGAGCAACAATTTAATATCAAGACAAACTAACAGGGTACTGTTGATAATTATTCAGGCAGTGTAGTAGGCTAGCTACTCTGGGTACATTTTAATCAGACTCGTGGTGTTCTGCCCATGATGAATGGGCATCAGTTGAACAATGTAGCAAACAATGGGCCCTTCTTTAAGACACAAACACACGCGGGCTAATTCCTCTCCTTACTGCTCCCTCAGAGACACCCTGGAGCTGCACAGGAAATTGTTATTTTTCTTTCCCAAATTCTTTAAATTTTTTCCCTGGCGGCAGAGGCCATTTATAGCCAATGGTCCGGGCTATTTCCCAGGGCACCGGCTTCTTGGAACGGTCCAGTTCACATTATTTCACCACAAAAGTCCCTTATTCAGTAGCATAAAATGGACTGGTGGCGGCGATATATCTAATCTATGTTCATCAGCATTATCACAGGAAACATAACTAATGGCAAATTGGCAAGTCACAGTGCCAATGTTAAATAAAGATTTTATATACAGCCCTTTTATATACAGCCAGTCTCCAGTGCCAACACAAATAATGCAAAGCCCCTGTGATGGCAAAGTCTTAAAAAGAGAATCATCACTTCCTCAGTGCAACCACAGAGCTGAGACTGCTGATTACAAGAGAGTGAGAGAGAGAGAGAGAGAGAGAGAGAGAGAGAGAGAGAGAGAGAGAGAGAGAGAGAGAGAGAGAGAGAGAGAGAGAGAGAGAGAGAGTGAAGAAGAAAGAGAGAGAGAGAGAGAGAGAGATGAAGAAGAAAGAGAGAGAGAAAGCTCAGTCAGAAGCAGGGGCGGGCTTAGTGATTTGGAGGCCCCAGTCTGAGGCCAGTCTGTATTACCTTTTAATGTGCCATGAACACAACCAGTCATGATGTTTTCATCTGATTGTCAAACAAATCACTTCAAAAAGTAGGTTACCTTCGCACATTCATCCAAAAGAATTCCAGCAACCGAACAGTGCATTGTGCACCCACCAACTTTCCTTCAATTCGCAAGAGGCTGAAACTATCTCACCGGCGAAAGCATCCGGGCGAGCGACACAGCACCCCACTGTCTTACTATATGTAGCCAATGTATCTGATGCTGTCTGGTCAAAAAAGAGTATGACAAGCCATAATCTTTATTGCGAGACATGGGCTACACATACATGTCCTCTGCTTCGATGACGATGGCAGTATTATCAGCAGCACCTGCCTTTTTACTAAAGACGTGTATTGTTTCACCCAGGGCTGGGTTTCTACTAAGCTAGCCTCATCGAGAACCAGGCTTCCCTAATACAGGTAAGCTTGGGGAAGTTCATGGCAGAAAAATAGCTAAATAGGGTGGAGACCGGAAGTAAATCAGTGACGCCTCGCTACACGTCAAACCAATCAAATGCCTTGCTTGGGCAGAGCTCCAATAGTGCTCACTAAATTAGTGTCGTAGGGGGGGGTGAGGCTCAAGCAGAGAAATTATTTTAATATTATATATATTTTTTTATATATATTTTTTTATGCCCAGCTCATGAGGTCCCTTGATGATGTGAGGCCTAATGGTAAGTCCGCCAGCGGTCAGAGAACAAAGTGAGAGGTAGGTTAGAGTTCTGCTTCTCTACACACAAGCAGGGAGAGGAGATGCTCATTTGGGCCTAACCAGAACTGACAGGTGGCCACAGCAGTGAGAGGGAGAGAGGGAGAAGGAGAGAGAGAGGGAGAAAGAGACCGAGAGAGACAGAGAGGGCAGTGAGCACCAGTCCAGGCCAGTGTTATGTAAAGTCCTCAGAGAGATGCCGACCCGTGGCCTGGACCTCAGAAAGAAAGAGTGTGAAAGGAAAGAGAAGGACAGAGGGAGTGAGTCAGTCCTGTGGAACACAGAGAGAGATAGCGAGAGAGAGAAAGGGAGAGATAGCAAGATAGCGAGAGAGAGAGAGAGAGAGAGAGCGAGAGAGAGAGAGAGAGAGAGAGAGAGAGAGAGAGAGAGAGAGAGAGAGAGAGAGAGAGAGAGGCATGGAGTAATTGCCAATTACTCTTATAACCCCTGTACTGGACATGATGGCTGTGTAGGGCTAGGCAAGAATACAGGGCCATGGGAGGAGGGGACATCCCCAGAGATTAGAAAAACAGCTAACCGTGGCTCTTCGCACCTTGCATGAATCAGTTATGCTGGGCATACACTACAGGACTTCTAAAATCTTAACAACTTGGACGTGGTCACATTTCCTGATTTCCTTGTACCAAATCTTTCATTCCTTCCATCCTCAACCCCAGGACGTAGGTGCTCACATTACACAACGATTCCCTAGTTGATCCTGCCCTGCGTTTCTCAGTTGTTGTAGGAAAGAAAATGCTGACATGCAAACAGTGAGCTGCTGTATTAGTGTGCATATTATTATGTGCAGAAACATTTTTAAAAAGACGGAGACGCAGAATTTGGATTTAATATGAAATAATAACGATAATATGAAATTATCTTTTTGGTTTCTGTCATGGTAGGACACAGATGTAATATTGGTGGAGTTTGTTTTGCATTGCCCGGTGCCCCAGGTGGGTGGAGGTTTCACTTAAGGACCAATGGAATGAGCAAACACTGCTCATCCGGGGCACCGGGCCATGTAAAACGAACTCGCACATTGAAGGCAGCCACGTTCTCTCCATAGCTCCACCAATCTGTCATCCATCACCTCGGTCCACACGGTGCGTGTTGTTGTTGCTATCCTCTTGGCCATCATTGTTTTGGTCTCACATGCTGAGTGCTCATTGGCTATCTCATTGGCTATTGGCAGTAGTCCTTGCCCAATCGCGTCGTAGCACTGCTTATACTACAAGACGCACAACCAAAATTTGTCCGAAGATTATCGGGACATCCGACAGGGGTCTGGAGAACGGAACAGCCATCATCGGTGCGTCCTTGACCCACTCAAACTATGCAAGTCCTGACCTAGAATTTCACCCCGATCATGAAAATGTGTCTGGGACGGCAAAAACGTGGGGAATTCGTGGCAAAATAATGTAGTGTATGTCCGGCATTAGTTTCAGCCTCCATTTGCAGAGCAGTTCAGTTTGTTAATGCAATCCCTGATCTGTCTGTACCATCACTGGCTTCCTAAGCTGAACAGATAAGGTTATCATTAGCCAAAGCAACATCAGCAAACATTCACACTGGCTGCTGTCTCCTCAGTCTCTCTACACCTTGTGTACTTTAATTTCTAACTGGAAAAGGGAAAGGCTTAGAGACCACAGGAGTTAAGCCTTATCTTTCACCAAGGACATCTCTTTAGATACCAATCTAAAGCACCGCATTGAGGGCTTGTGAAAAAAATCTATGTTTCTTCAACTCAAAAGAGCAATCAAGCAGAATTTCCCTGTCAACGCATTTAACATTTATATCCTAGTGTCTACGGCCTTATCGGCTTCCTCATCAACACACACGCGCATACAAGCACACACACACGCATGCACACGCATGCAGCATTGTTATACATTGGGAAAACATTGTCTAATACCTTCACCATTCTGATGTTCGTTTCTCTGTCCACAGAATAATGTGTCTGGATGGCTTCCTAGTGACAAACACTGGCCCAGAGGACTAGGACTACAGAGATGATAGGACAGCCCTGATGCAGTACACATGAATACATTACAAAGCATTTCTACTGACGGAGTACAGTTCATAGAAATAAACTACTGCACTACATAACACCAGTATTGCCTGTCTATGAATTCAATCCATGATACCACACAATAAACACAATGAGCATTACCATCAAACACTGTTGTATTGCACTGAAAAATGGGCCAATCATTTCACCAGCTGTCCAGCTGAACTCACCTCATCAAAGCCACTGTCCTCTTTCCTGAAAGCTGAAAGGAGAAAAGAGAGAAGAGGAAAATCAGGCTCACGTTGACGTCTTTTGAACAGGGAACAAAAACAGTGACTACAACCACAGTGTGCACTCACTCATAACATACCCACACACACACACACACAGCCCTGTAATTCTGTCCTGATTTCCTATTCGTGTGAGATAGATTCATTATGCTTCCTCCATTAAGGCAGACGCTCTGGCAGACAGTCAGAGGTCAATCAACATGATCCGATACTGGCAGCGTTTAGAAGAAGAGTTTGTCTGTGCTTTATTAGACTGACCTTCCAGACACTGCATCATCATTAGTAGACTAGTGAATGGCCGGGAACACACCTGGGTTGACTTCAAATAGTATTTGAAATCTTTAAATATACTTTAGATGTGCTTGATTGATCTTGCCTGGCGCAACGGAACCAATAGAATAGTCCCAAAAGTGCACACCCCACCCAAATGGCATTCCAGGCAGGCTTAAGCACACGCTAAAAGTAATTTTGAAAGATTTCAAATAAAATGTTAACCCAGGTGTGGCAGGAAGAGAGCAACACAACATTAGCAGCCCATTGTTGTGACTGATGAGCTCTTGTTTTCTCTCTCCACTATAACTATAATTACAGGAAGTCATAGTGATTGCATTTGACAGCAATATCCTTGGTATTTATGAAAACGAAGGTAAACAATGCTGTGTTGCCGGTGTGATTGTTTCCTACTTGACAGCTAGATTTACTGTATGAGCCATTCAGTGCCAACCAGCTCTTATCTTGATAGCTTTGTTTTTAACTGTGAAAGACAAACCGATCCATATTGCCTGGGAGGAGTGCTGAAAAATGCTTTACGTAACATAGCCTAATAAATATATTTTTAATTACAAATGTCTCATAATGAAGTCAATAATTATTATCTGATAGTAGGGTATCACAATTAATCTGCTACAATGAGAAAGGGGAAGTTACAGATGGTAGTAACAGTATTTTGTTTGGCCTAGATGTAAAATGACTTATTCATGTCAATGGCATTGTTTTGAAGCAGAGTCATCTAGCCGCTGAGCCATAAAATGCAATCTTTCTCTTCAGAGAACACATAGACACATAGAGGAGAGGAGAATTTCCTCAACGTAGAAAACACAACAGCATCATTACAACTTCATTACATGGGGACTCGAGTCAATACACAAGACTCTGTAGCATTGTTATTTAGTTTGACTATATAAGTCTGACATATTAAACATTACCAAAACAGAACTAAACATGGACTCCTATTCTAGAACATAAATATAAGATACTGTCTACAAGTCCCTGTGTTATAACACGGTAACAGAGGAGGAGCTAAGAAAACAAAGAATAGCCTACATCAACTGCATTTCTGATCATCAAGGAGAGAACTGTGTGGGAGTCGTTCAACATAAAGAGATAAAACAGGGAGACAGTTTTTGCCCAACTTCACTCGAAAGTAAAGAAGAAAAACAATTACTCGAACACTTCAGAAAACCAAACCAGCACATAACTTCCACTGCTTTTCCTTTAAATCCTACATGAAACAAATCCCCCCCTGAAACTACAACAAACCAATCCCCTTAAATCACTCAGTTGGGCTACATTTGCATTCATTGCTTATGGGATGAATGTGAATTTGTAAGCGGAGGAACAAGCTCAAATAAAATCCATGCCATTCTCTTTCCAAACGAAGACAACAAACAATGCCACATTTCATCCACGTGGGATATACAGTGGGGAAAAAAAGTATTTAGTCAGCCACCAATTGTGCAAGTTCTCCCACTTAAAAAGATGAGAGAGGCCTGTAATTTTCATCATAGGTACACGTCAACTTGAGATTGAGAGAAAGAAAATCCAGAAAATCACATTGTAGGATTTTTTATGAATTTATTTGCAAATTATGGTGGAAAATAAGTATTTGGTCACCTACAAACAAGCAAGATTTCTGGCTCTCACAGACCTGTAACTTCTTCTTTAAGAGGCTCCTCTGTCCTCCACTCGTTACCTGTATTAATGGCACCTGTTTGAACTTGTTATCAGTATAAAAGACACCTGTCCACAACCTCAAACAGTCACACTCCAAACTCCACTATGGCCAAGACCAAAGAGCTGTCAAAGGACACCAGAAACAAAATTGTAGACCTGCACCAGGCTGGGAAGACTGAATCTGCAATAGGTAAGCAGCTTGGTTTGAAGAAATCAACTGTAGGAGCAATTATTAGGAAATGGAAGACATACAAGACCACTGATAATCTCCCTCGATCTGGGGCTCCACGCAAGATCTCACCCTGTGGGGTCAAAATGATCAAAAGAACGGTGAGCAAAAATCCCAGAACCACACCAAGTGAATGACCTGCAGAGAGCTGGGACCAAAGTAACAAAGCCTACCATCAGTAACACACTACGCCGCCAGGGACTCAAATCCTGCAGTGCCAGACGTGTCCCCCTGTTTAAGCCAGTACATGTCCAGGCCCGTCTGAAGTTTGCTAGAGTGCATTTGGATGATCCAGAAGAGGATTGGGAGAATGTCATATGGTCAGATGAAACCAAAATATAACTTTTTGGTAAAAACTCAACTCGTCGTGTTTGGAGGACAAAGAATGCTGAGTTGCATCCAAAGAACACCATACCTACTGTGAAGCATGGGGGTGGAAACATCATGCTTTGGGGCTGTTTTTCTGCAAAGGGACCAGGACGACTGATCCGTGTAAAGGAAAGAATGAATGGGGCCATGTATCGTGAGATTTTGAGTGAAAACCTCCTTCCATCAGCAAGGGCATTGAAGATGAAACGTGGCTGGGTCTTTCAGCATGACAATGATCCCAAACACACCGCCCGGGCAACGAAGGAGTGGCTTCGTAAGAAGCATTTCAAGGTCCTGGAGTGGCCTAGCCAGTCTCCAGATCTCAACCCCATAGAAAATCTTTGGAGGGAGTTGAAAGTCTGTGTTGCCCAGCGACAGCCCCAAAACATCACTGCTCTAGAGGAGATCTGCATGGAGGAATGGGCCAAAATACCAGCAACAGTGTGTGAAAACCTTGTGAAGACTTACAGAAAACGTTTGACCTGTGTCATTGCCAACAAAGGGTATATAACAAAGTATTGAGAAACTTTTGTTATTGACCAAATACTTATTTTCCACCATAATTTGCAAATAAATTCATAAAAAATCGTACAATGTGATTTTCTGGATTTTTTTTTCTCATTTTGTCTGTCATAGTTGACGTGTACCTATGATGAAAATTACAGGCCTCTCTCATCTTTTTAAGTGGGAGAACTTGCACAATTGGTGGCTGACTAAATACTTTTTTTCCCCACTGTATATCTTCATTATTCAACAGTAAACCAAGTTATTATTTATGGTGACAAAGTAACATATACAGTAGGCCAGGGTTCCCCAACTGGCGGCCCACGGGTGATGATAAAAAAAAAAAAATCTCATTATTATTATTGTTATTATTATTGTTGGACATAAAATACTCTAAAAATACCAGCAAATCAGCTCCAAGTGATTTTAATTTTGGAAATCGGTTCCAAAGTATTCCCACGCATAATAGAGAGATATACAGTGTATGTAATTATGTTCGGGCCCCCTGACCATCCGCTCAAGAAAAAATTGGCCCGCAGCTGAATCTAGTTGATGATCCCTGAAGTAGGCCAACAGTCTCATCCCAGCCCACCTCAGCTAAGATCAGAAGGCTGCACTGTCATGGGGATGTACTGGAAATACACAGTAACAGTCAAAAGACAAGGATGGAGTTGTGAGTTTGCAGATCCTACTGTACATGGCCTTAGAACAGTTGGCAACTGACATGCAAGGTGGTAGCCTAGCCTGGAATAGCAAGGTAGGATAAATAACCTACAATCTGGGTCCCACATCATATTCCCAACTGTGCAACCTGGTGTCAGAATATTTCATATTATTCTGTACTTAAATCAAAGACATTCCATTTAGTATGATATGTTACATTTCGTATGATATGTATTAACTTGAGGATGTCCATCACCCATTCCGTTTGATATGTTATGAATTACAATTCATATTATATGCTGCGAATTTGTAAAACATACAATATGTTACGAATTTGCTTCAAACATACTATAAGTTACGAATATGCAAAACCTATGATATGTTGCGAATTCTGGCTAGGTAGCTAACATTAGCTAGCTGGAAAACGTTAGCTAGGCTAGGGGTTAGGGTTAGGGTTAGGGTTAGGGTTAAGGTTAGAGTTAAGTTTAGGAGTTATGTTAAAGGATTAAGGTTAGGGGGAGGGTTAACTAAAAGGGTTAAGGTTAGTATTAGGGTTAGGTGAAGGGTTAGTTAACATGCTAAGTAGTTGCAAAGTAACTAAAAGTAGTAAGTAGTTGCAAAGTTGCTAATTAGCTAAAATTCTAAAGTTGTCCGTGATAAGATTCGAACTCGCAACCTTTCCACCCCGACCAACCACCCTACTTTCGTTTTTGCCTTAAGTAACCATCTGTCTTATGTAACCATACCAAAGGATACTTATCATACTAATTTGAGGTCCCGGATTTAAGTTTATTATGTTACGTTTAGTCTATGAGACCAGGCTGAACTATGATGTGACATTGAGTGTGAGCGTTTTATTAGGACATGTATGGAAATAATAACATCTACTGGTATATAGTAAGGATGTAGCATTAAGACTTGGTTACAAGAAGCCCAACTTCTCAAACTATGATGTAATGCTCTTTGTTAAACCGTCCGTGAAACACAGACAGACAGTGAGTGATCAATCAATGCCTATATAGTGCGGTGCGCCACATGCAGATATCAGCAGCAACAGTGACCAATAATTACGGACAAGGACAATCCCTGCAGCAGAAAAGTCAATTCCGACCTTTTTTTCATGCAGCCTTAGATTCGACCCATATTGGTAAATGTTCCCTCTTCTTGTTGTAGACTGCATCTGAGCAGTTCATTTGGGGGTCGGGGGGAATATATAGCAGTCGTCTGCATAGGGAGTGATTTTTGGTGTGCCTTTAATGCACCAAACCTTACAGAATCACACGGGGATGAGAGAGAGAGAGAGAGAGAGAGAGAGAGAGAGAGAGAGAGAGAGAGAGAGAGAGAGAGAGAGAGAGAGAGAGAGAGAGAGAGAGAGAGAGAGAGAGAGAGAGAGAGAGAGAGAGAGAGAGAGAGAGAGAGAGAGATGCAGTGTGTGTAACTGCTTAGATGCAGTGTGTATAACTGCTTAGATGCCTGGGTTTACGCACGCGGGCCATTTGGATAGCAAGCTTCTTCCAGTTCTACAACAAGCACATCGGCAATTCCCAGATTTGTTATATGGCAGTAATGATAACACTCAACATGAACTACCCATTTACAATATTCGCATAGCTAATATCATAGCCATGTATTTAGAATGCACTCTGGCTAATGTCATTCACGGTCACAGTGTAACAATGTGTTGAACACAATGACAGTTATTGCCATAATGCATAATCTTAATGTTGTAAAAGTGATTGCCATCGCTATTTCTTTTTGTTTTTTTGACAGCTTTTTGTAAAATAGTGAAATTCCGCTATCGTCCCGACTAGCTGGAGTGGAAATTATTATAATAGTTCCCTAGGCTACATCACCGTTTTCCATAACCGTTAGTACTGCGATATGCTTTACATTGTTGCACTATAACCGCTACAGTAGGGGTAGGCTACTTACCTATGCGACTGAAGCTCTCTGACAAAGTTCTTCGCAACTTTTTCATTTTGCCGATTTTTTCAGCAGGTTGCGAAGCTGGCATCAGGTCACACATCTTGACGGTTGGATTGTAGCAGACAGTATTCTTCACAAAACTGGAGAGAGGAGCACAGAGTTCAAACCAAGGGGTTTTCCGTTCTACCACGCTGTCAAGAAAGAGGAAACGTTTATGCTAACGCTTTGGTTTTCAAAAACACATTGGTGTATTCTTCTCAGGTTTTCTTTGTATCCAACTACATTTCTAAAGTCGGAATAGTCCACAAGATGCCGAGTATGAAGCTGTAATAAAACATGCGCTTGCTGATTTTCTCTGTTCTCTGTCTGAAACTGAACGGGTTGTTGAGTTCTTTCTTTCTCTTTATCAGTCTCTCTCACTCACCCTCTGCTCTGCTCCCCTGCAATCTGGATGTCATTTTTGGGATTCTCTCTCTCCTGCTTGCGAGAGGGAAGAAAAAAACACATTCCCAGCCGAGCTACAATCCCCGCCCAGGATGCGCAACGATTGGCCAAATAGAACAGGAGATTCTGTGATTTGCCATTGATCGATCAATCATGCTTTTGTACCGCTCAATATTTTTTATTTTTTTTTAAACATTCAAGTGGGCAGGATTCATAGCCCAGGGAGTCTGCAGTTCAGATAAAAGTAACTCACAAAAAGTAAAAGTGTGATGGCCTACTATACTTAAGCAATAAGGCCCGAGGGGGTGTGGTATATTGGCAATATACCACAAACCCCCAAGGTGCTTTATTGCTATTATTAACTGGTTGCAAACATAATTAGAGCAGTTAAAATAAATATTTTGTCATACCCCTGGTATATGGTCTGATATACCACGGCAGTCAGCCAATCAGCATTCAGGGCTCAAACCACCCAGTGTATATTTAAGCAATAAGGCCAGAGGAGGTGTGGTATATGGCCGATATACTGTGGTTTATAAAGTACCCAATTTTCATACTTGAGTAAACGTAAAGATACCTTAATAGAAAATGACTCAAGTAAAAGTGAAAGTCACCCAGTAAAATACTACTTGAGTAAAAGTCTAAAAGTATTTGGTTTTAAATATACTTAAGTATCAAAAGTAAATGGATTTGCTAAACTGTACTTAAGTATCAAAAGTAAAAGTACAAATCATTTCAAATTCCTTATATTAAACAAACCAGATGGCACAATTTAATTTAAATTTTAATTGACGGATAGCCAGGGGCACACTCCAACACTCAGACATAATTTACAAACGAAGCATTTGTGTTTAATGAGTCTGCCAGATCAGAGGCAGTAGGGATGACCAGGGATGTTCTCTTGATAAGTGTGTGAATTGGACAATTTTTCCAGTCAAAATGTAACAAGTACTTTTGGGTGTCAGGGAAAATGTATGGAGTAAAAAGTACATTATTTTCTCTAGGAATGTATTGAAGTAAAAGTAAAAGTTCGCAAAAATATAAATAGTAAAGTACAGTTACCCCAAAAAACTACTTAAGTAGTACTTTAAAGTAGTTTACCTTAAGTACTTTACACCACTGAGTAAACGTTTAAATAATTTCAAATTCCTTATATAAAGCAAACCAGACGGCATCATTTTTCTTGTTTTTTATTTATTTACGGATAGCCAGGGACATGCTCTAACACTCAGACATCATTTACAAACAACGCATGTGTTGAGTGAGTCCACCAGATCAGAGGCAGTAGGGATGACCAGGGATGTTCTCTTGATAAGTGTGTGAATTAGACAATTTTCCTGTCCTGCTAAGCATTCAAAATGTAACGAGTTCTTTTGGGTGTCAGGGAAAATGTATGGAGTAAAAAGTACATAATTTTCTTTAGGAATGTAGTGAAGTAAAAGTTATCAAAAATATAAATAATAAAGAAAAGTACAGATACCCCCAAAAACTACTTAAGTAGTACTTTCAAGTATTTTCACTTAAGTACTTTACACCACTGCCAATATACCATGGCTAAACCAAATGGTTGGCTACACATGGAGTCATACATTTATTGGATTACATGGAGTCATACATTTTATATATTTCTGCGTCAACTCCAAAGACACAACTGTTTTTCCCACCTAGTCTCCCTTGGTGGTTCAAATCTCCATGGAGGATCTTGAGCGTGCAACTGCAACACATGAGCAGCTGCCTCAGACGAGCCTTGGCACAGAAGTGTCGGGAACAGTCTATTCAACACTGGAGAATCAAACCTGAGACAAAGCTGAGTTCAAACTGTCAATTATGTCAGCGAATGCGGGTGTATAACAGCTGTATTCTCTGATATGTCTGATAGCAGTATCAAGCAGTGGCGACCCATCATTCAGGGTAGAGCCCCACCCGTTTTGAGCCCACCTGTTTAGCTAACAAAACTACATAAAATAAAAAAAGTAATGTTTTGTTGTTGCCTGTTTTGCATGTTATTTTGGCATTAATACGTGTCAGATATCACTTTGCAAACAAATTGAAAAAAAAATGTAATTATGTTTTGCTTTCTTGAGTAAGGCAGCTCCAAAATGCAGGTGTTTCAGCCTAGCTCAGTGCTTTCTGTGGTGGAGGGGCAGCTAGCGGAAAATACAGAGCGTAAGCGCTAGTAATCTTCTCTAGTTTCGTCGTGATTGGCTCAGTGTTCTGTCACTCATGGGGAAACTACGTCACCGCAGAATCTACAGGGAGAGCTAGGCAGTTCAAGTTGCTGCCATAGATTTACATTAGAAGTGCCCATCCAAGAAGGCTCAAGGTCATTGACCACAGATAAAATGATGTAAAATCCCATTCTATCTACCGTAGCGTTGATTGGACTGATCATGTCAACATCATACTTCAAAAATCTTAGATAGCAAGCTAGACACGCAGTCATCATCATGAATCACGTCGACAATCTACTGGCAAATCCTTTTCAATCCTTGTCATATGAAGAGAAATTATAGATAAAACGTATCGGTGCTCATCCGCCATTGGACATAAACATTACACAATAAATTGGAAATCGCAAATTCAACAATGAGTAGTTTGGAAGGAATCAGTATTTTGCTTCCCCTGCCTGCTATTCGGTGGAGAGGGTGTGTGGACCAAGTTTGGGTTTAAGGGCCTCTTTTCCAAACTTAAAAGTATATCATCTTGAAGAACAATCTGGCCTTAATGGCCATGTACTCTTATAACCTCCACCCGGCACAGCCAGAAGAGGACTGGCCACCCCACAGAGCCTGGTTCCTCTCTAGGCTTCATCCTAGGTTCCTGCCTTTCTAGGGAGATTTTCCTAGCAACCGCGCTTCTACATTTGCATTACTTGCTGTTTGGGGTTTTAGGCTGGGTTTCTGTATAGCACTTTGTGACATCTGCTGATGTAAAAAGGGCTTTATAAATACATTTGATTGATAAACATTCACACGCAACACCATGGGCCAGAAAAGGTTGAATACCTTGGCCATGCTGTCAATCCAGCATGACGTCTGCCGCGTTCAAACAACTGGAAACCATTGGACATAAACATTACACAACAATGAGTGGTTTGGAAGGAATCAGTGGCCAACTGCAAGCATTGCAAAGCAATTACTAGCCTGATATTCAGTGGAGTGTGTGTGTGGTCCCAAGTCTGGGTTTAAGGGTCTATTTTCCAAGCTTAAAAGAATAAACACTCAACATTAGCCATGCTGTCAATCCAGCATGACGTCTGCCGCGTTCAGAACAACTTGAAACTTGGAACTGGGAAATCTCAGACTTCAGTGAGTTCAAGACAACTGGGAACTCTGGAAAGAATGAGCTCCGACTGGGAAAATACGTTTTGAACGGTCATCCAACTCGTAATTACAAGTCAGGAACTCGGGCCTCTTTCCAGAGCTCCGACCTGAAGATCACTGAAGTATAGACTGATCATTTATTTGTCAGTGGGCAAACATACAAAAGCAGCAGGGGATCAAATACTTTTTTCCCTCAAAGTATGTATGATGTAGCTAAGAAAGTAATACTAAGTGTATGTTGTGTAGTAAGCTGTTAGTAGCCCATGTTCCACACCCTAATAATTTGGTCCCTTTCCCCCTCATAACTTAGCTTACTGTTCTGACTTGGTGGTGCACATGTAGCCTATAGCCTGTTTTAGAGAAATGTCATCACCGAATATTGTAAGAGCATTCATTGTCTGCTTATATGCCCCCTTTATTTCTCCTACGGTTCTGACTTGGTGTACAGGGAGAATACTGTAAGAACGGCCCATGTTCTGAATATCTTTTCGCTGTACATTACAAAAGTGCTGAACAAATAGTTATATTGACTACGTCCGCCTTAGCTCGCTCATTAATGTCTTAATCGAAATTACGGATTGCCTCCTATCCGCTCATTGTTCCCTTATGCCATAGTTTGTCAATTGTCAGTAGAAACCACATTTGTTTAAGCAAGTAAGCCATATCAGCCGTTCTTTAAAAAGGCAGTAAATGAAGCTGCATGAACTGTTTCGCTGCCAGACAAGGCTCCGCTGATAGCCAGGTGTAGCGGTGTTAAGGATTCACTCCATGGTGCTGAAAAGAAAGCTCTGCTGTTGGGACAGCTTTATGTAGGCCCTAACAGTTTGTGGGCACCGTTTGTCACTGTTATAGTGCAATTAATGTATTGTTTAGTGTTGTGTTGTGCAGTGGCTTTGCTGGCATGCATCTAAAAACATTTTTTATAGTTTGCCCCACCAATATCTACATGCTAAAATCGCCACTGGTATCAAGTATCACTGATCTTATCTGAATAGAATGAGCAGAGTTATGAAATAAAGTTTAAGACATGGTACACACATTACCTCCTGATGTCAAGGTTTTAAAGCACAGCTGCTCTGTTCTCCAGCCAACTTTCTTTGGGAAACATGCTAGGAATGTGGAGGGGTTTGTCAAGGCCAAGTTGTTTTAATGTACACATACATTCCTCCAGGGAAGGCAGGGTGTCCACTGTCCTGTCCAAATCTGAGCTCCTGCATGGTTCTGACGTTTTTATGACTCAATGGGTTTCATTGTTCAATGAGAACTTCTTCAATACAATTAAACATGATTGTAAAGTATAGCCTGCTCCCAGATCTGTTGGTGCTCTTGCCAACCCCATTGCTGTCATTGTCATGTTTGGCATGTCACTGAGTGACAAGGAGTTGGCATGATGGCAATGTAAAGTATGCTACGTATTCCAAATCAATTATGATGGGCTGTCCTGAGCTGAGCTCTGTAATCACGTTCTTTACCAGGGTCAAGACAACACAGACACAGCTGCTCCGGTCTGGGTCGGCCCTGTACATGTGCAAGGGAAATCCTTTGAGGTATTCTTATTCAACGTGTATCCCATATGGGACTACAATGAGTCTATTACACGATGCCACTATTAACAGGTGCACAGCATGCGTGTCCAAGAATCTCTTTATAACTGTTCAATAAAACCAATAAAAGTGATGAGACTCAGATTAATTTATATTTTATTTAATCTGCCTTGGACCACTCCAGAGTGGTAAGGTATCCGCCTTAAAGTGTTTCAAAATCACCTGATTTGACTTCTCCTGCTCAGTATTTTCACCTTTAAAAACGCTGATCTGGTCTGGGTGTTGTCAGTCTGGGTGTTGTCTGTCTGGGTGTTGTCAGTCTGGATGTTGTCTGCATTGCAAATGACTGAACTGAAGATAAGCTTTTCTGGAGATTTGCATGCGCTTGTCCTTGTAGATTCAGACGGTGCACGCGTGCAGAAGCCGCAATAACAAAGCATCGACTAGCATTAGAATTAGATTCCATTTAGATAGCAGTTCGGCCACTAGCCTAACCAAGTGTACACTCTCATATTTCCAACTTTTTTTTAGTTTTTCTGTAGGACTACAGTATACCTTTTTTTACTAACAGCATTATCAAGTCTCTGCAGCTTTTTAAACAAAGTTATAGGGATCCTTTGGGATTTTGGCAATGAGGCCCTTTATCTACTTCCCCCAGAGTCAGATGAACTCGTGGATACCATTTGTATGTCTCTGTGTCCAGTATGAAGGAAGTTAGAGGAAGTTTCGTGAGCCAATGGGAACTCTACTGAACAAAAATATAAACGAAACATGCAAGATTTTACTGAGTTACAGTTCATATAAGGAAATCAATCAATTGAAAAAAATGTATTAGGCCATAATCTACGGATTATACGACTGGGAATACAGATATGCATCTGGTCACAGATACCTTCAAAAAAATAGGCAGGGGTGTGGATCAGAAAACCAGTCAGTATCTGGTGTGACCACCATTTGCCTCATGCAGCACGACACATCTGCTTCGCATAGAGTTGATCAGGCTGTTGATTGTGGCCTGTGGAATGTTTTCCCACTCCTATTGAATGGCTGTGCGAAGTTGCTGGATACTGGAACACGCGGTCTTACACATCGATCCAGAGCATCCCAAACATGCTCAATGGGTGACATGTCTGGTGAGTATGCAGGCCATGGAAGAACTGGGACAATTTCAGCTTCAAGGAATTGTGTACGGATCCTTGCGACATGGGGCCGTGCATTATCATGCTGAAACATGAGGTTATGGCGGCGGATGAATGGCACGACAATGGGCCTCAGAATCTCATCATGGTATCTCTGCATTCAAATTGCCATCAATAAATTTCCATTTTGATCAGTGTGTGCAGCGTATACCTGCCCATACCATAACCCCACCGCCACCACGGGGCACTTTGTTCACAACGTTGACATCAGCAAACCGCTCGCCCACACAACACCATACATGTGGTCTGTGGTTGTAAGGCCGGTTGGACTTACTGCCAAATTCTCTAAAATGATGGTGGAGGCGGCTTATGGTAGAGAAATTAACATTCAATTCTCTGGCAACAGCTCTGGTGGACATTCCTGCAATCAGCATGCCAATTGCACGCTCCCACAACACTTGAGACATCTGTGGCATTGTGTTGTGTGACAAATCTGCACATTTTAGAGTGGCCTTTTATTGTCCCGAGCACAAGGTACACCTGTGTAATGATCATGCTCTTTAATCAGTTAATTGATCTGCCAGACCTGTCAGCTGGATGGATTATCTTAGCAAAGGATAAATGTTCACTAACAGGGATGTGAACAAATTTGTGCACATCATTTGAGAGAAATAAGCTTTTTGTGCATATGGAACATTTCTGGGATCTTTTATTTCAGCTCAAGAAACATGGGACCGACACTTTACATGTTGCGTTTAAACTTTCCATAGTAGCGCTGTCATTAAGATGTCGAATGTCCATACAGGGTATTAAATTGGCTAACATGAGGTCATTATGAGGACAGGCAACACAATCCAGACATCTGGTAGATTGGGGTATGGTTATGAATAAGGAGGGGTGGAGAGGCTGATGAGGTAGACTACATGACCAAACGTATGTGGACACCTGCTCAAACATCTCATAGAAATATCATGGGCATTAATATGGAGTTGGTCCCCATTTGCTGCTATAACAGCCTCCACTCTTCTGGGAAGGCATTCAACTAGATGTTGGAACATTGCTGCGGGGACTTGCTTCCATTCAGCCACAAGAGCATTTGTGAGGTCGGGCACTGATGTTGGGCGATTAGGCCTGGCTCGCAGTCTGCGTTCCAATTCATCCCAAAGGTTTGATGGGGTTGATGTCAGGGCTCTATGCAGGCCAATCAAGTTCTTCCACACAATTCTCGACAAAGCATTTCTGTATGGACCTCGCTTTGTGCACGGGGGCATTGTCATGCTGAAACAGGAAAGGGCCTTCCCCAAACTGTTGCCACAAAGTTGGAAGCACAGAATCGTCTAGAAAGTCATTGTATGCTGTAACATTAAGATTGACCTTCACTGGAACTAAGGGGCCTAGGCCGAACCATGAAAAACAGCCCCATACCTCCTCCTCCAAACTTTACATTTGGCACTATGCATTCAGGCAGGTAGCGTTCCCCTGGCATCCGCCAAACCCAGATTCATCCGTCGGACTGCCAGATGGTGAAGCGTGATTCGTCATTCCAGAGAACTCCACTGCTCTAGAGTCCAATGGCGGCGAGCTTTACACACCACTCCAGCCGACGCTTGGCAATCTTAGGCTTGTCGTTAACACTTTCAACATTTTACTTTAAATGACAAACATTTCATTAGGAAATGTATCAGAATGAGCAAAGATTATTATGATCTTGGTTTATGAAATATATACAAAGCGCAAAGGTACTCACAGACATTACAATAATTTAAAACAAAGGTTCTTTAAATCAGATTTCACAAAAATACAAAGGAAATGTGCAGAAAGTTAAGAAGCTCCACTCAGTGCCACGTCTCCAACAGCAAACTAAATATTACAGACTTCCTCAAACTTCTAAATCGTGTGACAAACATACAATTTTCTCAAACTTTGAATAATTTTCAATCAGAACCTAAAATGAATGAATAAAAACTGCATTCGATCATTATAGGCAAAGGTTCTGATTTACATGAACCATGATGATAGACAGGTCTTGATGTGTGTGTCAGAGTAGGGCGTCTCTGCTCGCTAAGCTAAAACAGTCAGCAGGACAGGACGATAGTCAGCCCAAAGAGGATGGAGCAGAGTAGAGCAGGGCCATCTGAACAACTCTTCTCTTCACTCTCACACAGGTTTCTGGTTTACTCATTTTCAAACTTGCTGTATGGGTGGTCAGAGTCAGGGACAAGACCTGTAAAATCAAATACAGAGAGAGAGAGAAATAAAGGAGGGATGGGGAACATTGAAAAACAGTGATTAGAAGCTGTTGGGTTATGACTGAGGCTGTGTAGGGGTTGTACAGAGGCTGTCTAGAGCATAGAGATCCTATTAAACTACTAGAGGGGCTGTGTCATAAACCTTAAAAGTTCCAGAATGTGGTAAAAATGGCAGCCATATTGGTCAAGGAGAAATCCAAACGAGTCTAATTGTAATGAATGGCGGTAGAGGCATATTCCTGATTTTACATATGCAGGAAAATATAAGTAAGGGATGTGATATCAGAAATTGTGTAATAGAATTGTCTCCTTAAAATACTGTAATAATTACAAATACAGTTTATATGGGTTTTATACAAATTCTCTGTATAAATAGCCTCTAAAATATATGTAAACAGACCATAAATGTCAAAATGTTTGTTTTCTTGGAAAGCTAATATATGATACAATACCAGTACTTGTTGCATTTACAAGTCCTATCATCAACTGATTTCAGCCAGTGTATGGCTGTGTATTGACTGCATTGTTTGAAAGGAATGTTGGCAAATTGGTAGTTAAGTTAAAACACTATTGGAATCATTCCTCTAAAACTGGAAGGCTAGCTAGCTAACAAACATACAGTGCAGATAAATTCTTCAAATTCATTATTTTACACAATATCTTATCACAGCACTGGCAAACCATGGTTGACCAACTCCCTGACCAAAATGGCTAACATTTATCCCATCATAAGAAGGTTCATGTCCATTCTAGTATTCTATATAGTTCATGGTCCATGGTTGTACAGAGGCTGTCTAGGGGTTGTACAGAGGCTGTGGAGATTATGGGAATGTGGTGCAGGTCACTAGGTCTTGTTTGATCTCTGAGGATTGACTGAGTGAAAGGCGCACACACACACACAGCTTGTTTGAGTAGCAGACAAATGCCAAACGGTCCCTGATGTACATAGACTGCTGTAAGCAGGAGGCATGTGAAGGAGAACGCCATCCATCACTCTGTCATGTTGTCCATACAGAAAATCACAATTGACGTGGAACTGCAAACAATACCACAGAGACATGTTAACACACACACACAGCTCGAGACATGTTAACACACACACCTCGAGACATGTTAATACACACATCTCGAGACATGTTAACACACACACACACATCTCGAGACATGTTAACACACACACACACACACCTTGAGACATGTTAACACACACACCTCGAGACATGTTAACACACACACTTCTCGAGACATGTTAACGCACACACCTCAAGACATGTTAACACACAGGCACAAGACATACACACACATGAAGGCAATGTATGGAAAAATCTCAAACATTACAACATCAATAACAGAGAAATAGATCGTTTTCACTAGGAATATGGAGCGTTAGAGTTATGCTACCCCCCTCTCACACTTAACCAGAAGCAGATGTCTTTATATACCCCCCCCCCCCCTCCCTCCCCCCTCGCTCTCTCTCCAGTCCCAGGGTCAGAGGCCTAGCAGAGGTCACAGTATCAGACCCCAGGGACACTCTGCCCTTTAGGCAGCTGCTTGTCTCATAACTCCCATAATTCCTATAGACTGACTAAGGACTGAAAAATGCCGGTGACTTTCCCCAAATTCCTAGGTTTTCCAGAAACCTCCGTTGGATAATTCCTGGAATCAGGAGGATATAAGCAGGAAGTCCGGGAATCCCACCCGCATTTCGGTCAACGCTGGGACTGACTGCAGTGCTCATATCTCCCATCATTCCTATTCACCCCAGGGAGCCCACTGCCCTATAGACCGCTGCTCATTCCTAGTCACCTCACCTCTCTTCTCCCTCCTCTCTCCTACACTGTCTGGCATACTGAATAAACCAGCTAACAGAGCCTTACGGGTTGTTACAGTATTCAGAATCAAGATATGACCTGAGACCGAGTTGGCCTGTGTTTCTGTATCGATGTTTCAACATGGGGAACTGTGTGTTGTGCTGACCTGTACTAACATGCAGATGGTAATGAGATGCCCAGTATCTGACATCCAAAGTGTGATGCATCGTGTTAGAATTGATTTCGAGAGACTTGAGGTAAAGTAACCAATACGTGGGCTGAGTTGGCTTGTTTGTGACACGTTCACTATGCTGAATAATGCATTAACGTGACCGAGGATGGAAATTCAATAAGCAACACCCTAGAAAATATGGAAATGGATGCCCCTATGGATAGAGGACAATGAATGCTGAATGCTCATCCCATTATGCCTATGTAAAGTACATCAGGTCACAGAGCAGTAAGAGGCTTGTAAATGTACAGTCTCAGAAGACTTTCATATCTGGGGAAGTAGACTAAGGTCATTGGGTCAGATTATATAAGGAGATGTTTGCATAGGAGGTTAGAGCGAGTCAATAGGTTCATATTAGATACAAGATAAATTGCTAGTAAAAAGTTGAGACATACCATTATATACATTTATGTAGTTCTGTCCTTGATCTGTTTTGTATCATGTTTCATGTGGACCCCAGGAAGAGTAGCTGATGCTATGGCAACAGTTAATGTGGATCCTAATAAAATACCTAAAATAGTTATATTAGCCTAACTTCTATAAGTTAAAGAGGGAGATACGTACCATACTTCTTGCGGATGTCATCATGCCTCACCTTCCTCTCCACCTTCCTGTAAGAGTAGAGGACAACGTTTGTCATTTTCTATCACACAGTAACATGACAATAATCAACACTGGAACATATAATAACCCGAGAACAGAAGAACACAGCACAGGATAATAAACATTAGGAAATGAAGGATTCATAAAGTCTTCTCAGTCAGTACTTCTGGGTAATGAATGAGATTGTGAATACAAGCCTCATACTTTTTAAACCAGCAGTCAGTGAGCACTGTTACATTTTACACTATCATACGATTATTGTGGACAGTCAGATTAATTTAATAGTTTGTTTAATACGTTGACGTGTTTTGCAAGAAGAACGATTTCCCTAATAATCCTGTTTAAATGGACACATCTGAAATCAGGCTAGCCTACCCGATGGAACTTTTGATAAATGCAGAAAATTACTATTCAAAATAAACATTCTACCACAGTGACCATGTTATTTTTGCTAAGCCTATTTGATTCTGAGTTCGGACATTAAAAGTTTGTATGTGAAAACTATAAGATGCATACTTTCAATTTTCCCAAGCTCACTTCACTCACGCATTAGAGGGAGGCTTGCACTACCGGTGCTGTCACATGCGCAGATCAAATACACTGCTGGAACGCCGATTAAGCTGTTCACATGTCCTAATAATTCAAAAGATTGCTCAGAAGACCAGGTGCTTTAACTTCCATTTTGACCTTCCGCAGAGTAAGGCGTTTACATGACTAATGCCATACTCGGCCTACTGCCATAATCAGTTTAATATCTAATTATGAGTGTGCATGTAAACGTACTCAGTCAGTGGGTGTTTCACACTGACACTTTTAGCACCTCAGCTTTCTCACCAGTGACACTTCACAGTTCCTACACCATACTCCCCAGCCTCATCAGAGGAGCTCCGCTTAATGGAAGAACTTTGCCCAAGCTGCACATACCTTATCAAGCCCACAAAACAGACTGCAGTCACTGCAGTAGTGGAGATATCAAATGCGGTTGTCAAAAGCGATCAATAACAAAAGTGGCATCTACATCTGTCGTCTACAAACAAAAATGGACTCCACCCTCCATCTTGCTGAACGAAGCTGCCATGCCTTAAAGTGGCAGCATTAAGCCTTTAGACATCTGACATTATTTAAGGCAGCTTTAGTGTCATTGTTTACCTCCCCTTGGCCCCTGATAGAGGCTCGTAAACAACAAGACGCTGTGTTTTACCCCGGCATGGACAGCAGTAGGTGAAATACGAGCACAGGGCAGGCTGAGGAGCCAGCAGCCCTGCCTGCCACCCGGCCATTGCTTTCCCTTTATGGGTGACACAAAGGAGGCAGGGAGGGGAGGCAGTTGTGATTGTTTTGTTGGCCCCTCAAGGGACGTAAATTAACTGGGTCCCCAGTGCCAGTCCCACACAAAGAAAGACAACAGTGTAAATCAGTCTGGGCTCTTTAATGCCAGGTAGTGATCTGTGGAGCAGCAATCAGTGGAGGAGGCAGGCTGACAACACAGGGAGCAGAGAGGAGCAGAGGCTGTCCTGACCACCATCTGTCACCCCCACCTCCCTCCCTCTCAGCTGACTGACTGACTCCCACATAACCATGCACCAAGGCAACAAGTGGGAGGGGAGGAGGGAGGGAGAGTGACCGGAAGAAATCGGAAGAGAGCGAGAGGGATGAACACAATCTCAAAGACTCAAGTGCACTTTCTAAACTCTCTCTGTCTTAGACCTCCCCAAAAATAACCTATTCCCTGTATTATTTCAATGGGACATTTCGAAACATTGAGATACAGTAAGAGTCGGTGGAGTATGGAGCTGGATAGTTAGAGTGGAGCTGTATGGTGGGGCTGTGATGTGGTAACTTATGTCTGTTTAGTTGTTCTGTAGAACGCTCCCCATCTGTGGCACAGATGACAGAGGGCTCAGAGCGCTTAGCTGTGCCCTAACCTCTCCATCTCCAGACTCTAGGGATGTGCTGTAATCTCTCTAGAGGGTCCCTCCTCTCCCATGGTGCCTAAAACAGACCTGGGTCCTCTCTGTTCCCATCAGAACAGCAACACTGTCTATGTAGATCAGTACAGTTCCCTCCTCTCCCATGGTGCCTAAAACTGACCTGGGTCCTCTCTGTTCCCATCAGAACAGCAACACTGTCTATGTAGATCAGTACAGTTCCCTCCTTCCCATGATGCCTAAAACAGACCTGGGTCCTCTCTGTTCCCATCAGAACAGCAACACTGTCTATGTAGTCAGTACAGGTCCCTCCTCTCCCATGATGCCTAAAACAGACCTGGGTCCTCTCTGTTCCCATCAGAACAGCAACACTGTCTATGTAGATCAGTACAGTTCCCTCCTCTCCCATGGTGCCTAAAACAGACCTGGGTCCTCTCTGTTCCCATCAGAACAGCAACACTGTCTATGTAGTCAGTACAGTTCCCTCCTTCCCATGATGCCTAAAACAGACCTGGGTCCTCTCTGTTCCCATCAGAACAGCAACACTGTCTATGTAGATCAGTACAGTTCCCTCCTTCCCATGATGCCTAAAACAGACCTGGGTCCTCTCTGTTCCCATCAGAACAGCAACACTGTCTATGTAGATCAGTACAGTTCCCTCCTCTCCCATGGTGCCTAAAACAGACCTGGGTCCTCTCTGTTCCCATCAGAACAGCAACACTGTCTATGTAGATCAGTACAGTTCCCTCCTCTCCCATGGTGCCTAAAACAGACCTGGGTCCTCTCTGTTCCCATCAGAACAGCAACACTGTCTATGTAGTCAGTACAGTTCCCTCCTTCCCATGGTGCCTAAAACAGACCTGGGTCCTCTCTGTTCCCATCAGAACAGCAACACTGTCTATGTAGATCAGTACAGTTCCCTCCTCTCCCATGATGCCTAAAACAGACCTGGGTCCTCTCTGTTCCCATCAGAACAGCAACACTGTCTATGTAGATCAGTACAGTTCCCTCCTCTCCCATGATGCCTAAAACAGACCTGGGTCCTCTCTGTTCCCATCAGAACAGCAACACTGTCTATGTAGATCAGTACAGTTCCCTCCTCTCCCATGATGCCTAAAACAGACCTGGGTCCTCTCTGTTCCCATCAGAACAGCAACACTGTCTATGTAGATCAGTACAGTTCCCTCCTCTCCCATGATGCCTAAAACAGACCTGGGTCCTCTCTGTTCCCATCAGAACAGCAACACTGTCTATGTAGATCAGTACAGTTCCCTCCTCTCCCATGATGCCTAAAACAGACCTGGGTCCTCTCTGTTCCCATCAGAACAGCAACACTGTCTATGTAGATCAGTACAGTTCCCTCCTCTCCCATGGTGCCTAAAACAGACCTGGGTCCTCTCTGTTCCCATCAGAACAGCAACACTGCCTATGTAGTCAGTACAGGTCCCTCCTCTCCCATGATGCCTAAAACAGACCTGGGTCCTCTCTGTTCCCATCAGAACAGCAACACTGTCTATGTAGATCAGTACAGTTCCCTCCTCTCCCATGATGCCTAAAACAGACCTGGGTCCTCTCTGTTCCCATCAGAACAGCAACACTGTCTATGTAGATCAGTACAGTTCCCTCCTCTCCCATGATGCCTAAAACAGACCTGGGTCCTCTCTGTTCCCATCAGAACAGCAACACTGTCTATGTAGATCAGTACAGTTCCCTCCTCTCCCATGATGCCTAAAACAGACCTGGGTCCTCTCTGTTCCCATCAGAACAGCAACACTGTCTATGTAGTCAGTACAGTTCCCTCCTTCCCATGATGCCTAAAACAGACCTGGGTCCTCTCTGTTCCCATCAGAACAGCAACACTGTCTATGTAGATCAGTACAGTTCCCTCCTCTCCCATGGTGCCTAAAACAGACCTGGGTCCTCTCTGTTCCCATCAGAACAGCAACACTGTCTATGTAGTCAGTACAGGTCCCTCCTCTCCCATGATGCCTAAAACAGACCTGGGTCCTCTCTGTTCCCATCAGAACAGCAACACTGTCTATGTAGATCAGTACAGAGTCCCTCCTCTCCCATGATGCCTAAAACAGACCTGGGTCCTCTCTGTTCCCATCAGAACAGCAACACTGTCTATGTAGTCAGTACAGTTCCCTCCTTCCCATGATGCCTAAAACAGACCTGGGTCCTCTCTGTTCCCATCAGAACAGCAACACTGTCTATGTAGATCAGTACAGTTCCCTCCTCTCCCATGGTGCCTAAAACAGACCTGGGTCCTCTCTGTTCCCATCAGAACAGCAACACTGTCTATGTAGTCAGTACAGGTCCCTCCTCTCCCATGATGCCTAAAACAGACCTGGGTCCTCTCTGTTCCCATCAGAACAGCAACACTGTCTATGTAGTCAGTACAGGTCCCTCCTCTCCCATGATGCCTAAAACAGACCTGGGTCCTCTCTGTTCCCATCAGAACAGCAACACTGTCTATGTAGATCAGTACAGTTCCCTCCTCTCCCATGATGCCTAAAACAGACCTGGGTCCTCTCTGTTCCCATCAGAACAGCAACACTGTCTATGTAGATCAGTACAGTTCCCTCCTCTCCCATGGTGCCTAAAACAGACCTGGGTCCTCTCTGTTCCCATCAGAACAGCAACACTGTCTATGTAGTCAGTACAGGTCCCTCCTCTCCCATGATGCCTAAAACAGACCTGGGTCCTCTCTGTTCCCATCAGAACAGCAACACTGTCTATGTAGATCAGTACAGTTCCCTCCTCTCCCATGGTGCCTAAAACAGACCTGGGTCCTCTCTGTTCCCATCAGAACAGCAACACTGTCTATGTAGTCAGTACAGTTCCCTCCTCTCCCATGATGCCTAAAACAGACCTGGGTCCTCTCTGTTCCCATCAGAACAGCAACACTGTCTATGTAGTCAGTACAGTTCCCTCCTCTCCCATGATGCCTAAAACAGACCTGGGTCCTCTCTGTTCCCATCAGAACAGCAACACTGTCTATGTAGATCAGTACAGTTCCCTCCTCTCCCATGATGCCTAAAACAGACCTGGGTCCTCTCTGTTCCCATCAGAACAGCAACACTGTCTATGTAGATCAGTACAGTTCCCTCCTCTCCCATGGTGCCTAAAACTGACCTGGGTCCTCTCTGTTCCCATCAGAACAGCAACACTGTCTATGTAGATCAGTACAGTTCCCTCCTCTCCCATGGTGCCTAAAACAGACCTGGGTCCTCTCTGTTCCCATCAGAACAGCAACACTGTCTATGTAGATCAGTACAGTTCCCTCCTCTCCCATGATGCCTAAAACAGACCTGGGTCCTCTCTGTTCCCATCAGAACAGCAACACTGTCTATGTAGATCAGTACAGTTCCCTCCTCTCCCGTGGTGCCTAAAACAGACCTGGGTCCTCTCTGTTCCCATCAGAACAGCAACACTGTCTATGTAGTCAGTACACTAACACAGACTATGATGGTTTGAGACACATCAGGAACTGACTGAGTGAGTCTACTCTACATTCCCTGGCTTGAAAGAAGAAAGGTTCACAGAGGCTGGTTTAATTCAGAAACACACACACACAGCGAGACAAGACTCCCCAGTACACCACACACACCATGCAGCACGTGACATGAGAAGCTTACCGTTACCGACTGTCTTTCTGCATGAGTGACTGCTCACCACGTTAAACAACTCATCAGGCTATTCTCGGTGGATGACAGGCGGAAAAAAAGAAAGAAAGGCTGAAACATTTATGTGGGGGGGGGGGATGGACCAACGGACAGACGACGACTTCCGGACCAGCTTTAGTACACAGTGATTCTGTGTCGGAGGAACTGTGGCTCAGAATCCCATTTCTACCACTACACTACAAGATGTAGTAGCCTGTTCTTTATTCAACACACACTTATGACCTCATTATCAAAGTGCAGCTGCTGAGGACTAAGAACTGGAGTCAGTGATTACAATCCTCTCGGTTGGTGTTTGGGGATACACACAGGCAAACACACACACACAGTATTTCTCATGGGGACGGTGCTCACCAACTGTTCAAATCTCCAACCCTGACAGAGAATGTCTCTATAGATGCTCACCAGCAACAGAGTAGAAAACTCTGAATCTGACTAGGTAGCTGTGGGAAGTGCTTTCTAGCATTGAAACGGATACAATACCTCACCAAAAATCAAAGCAACTAACAGTGTGGGCTCACACAAATCTTTGTGTTGATAAAATTGAGCATCTTTTAGTAGTGGTTTGAAAGCCAGTGTGAAGCTGAGGGTGTGATAACTAATGAGTCCTTACCGTTCATCAGCACGCTGTCTGATCTCCTCTCTCCTCCTGGCAAACCTCTCCTCATCTCTGTCTGGCCTGGTGAGACACAGAGACACAGGCAGCGTTACAATCACCTTGAAACATCACGGTCTACAGACCCATAGAGACACACACTAGCACAGATTGGTCTGAGAACACACTTTCCTTGTACAGTATATTTAAGCAGTAAGGCACGAGGGGGTGTGGTATATGGCCATATACTCCGCATTGCGTCGTGCCTAAGAACAGCCCTTAGCCGTGGTATATTGGTCATATACCACAAATCTCCGAGGTGCCTTATTGCTATCATAAACTGGTTACCAACATAATTAGAGCAGGAAAAATAAATGTTTTGTCATACCCGTGGTATACGGTCTGACATACCACGGCTGTCAGCCAATCAGCATTCAGGGCTGGAACCACCCAGTTTATAATATACTTTATTGTCTCCGAGTGGAAATGACACTTGGACAGAATTCCTTGTAAACAATAACACTGCAAGACATTGTTCTTCACTTTGCATAGATCCTGTCTCCTGTTATTCTTTTGCTTGTGTTTTATGCAAAATGTGAGGCTGCTCTTGTGTAAGCTGGGAAAGGTTGAGAGGTTCTGACAGGTGAGAGGTTCTGCTGGCCAGTATGAAAAATGTATGCACTAACTGTAAGTCGCTCTGGATAAGAGCGTCTGCTAAATGACTAAAATGTAAATGTAAATGAAACGAGAGGTGTCATCTCTGTTAATTGGATGTAATCTTAAAATGGAACAAATCATTTTGCCAATATATGCAGATGCATTCCAATGATTGGGAGGTGAGAAATATGAACTGTGTGAGCGTGTCTGTAGTTGAATTTATTATGGGACAGACATGTTTTCTCGTCGTCACGGCCTTCATGTCTAGTTAGGATAGATGGTTGACATGCACAGAGCGGCTGCATTTAAAATGGCTGCCAATCAGGGTGTCAGGCCAGCAAGCATTTGATTGACATTTGACGTTCCACTATGTAGTGACAGTTTGTTCTTCCTCCCTCCTAGCATCGCATAACAAGCAGGACTGGATCAGCATCCAGGACTGCACCCTCCTGTTTTAATAAAAGGGTATAACCACTGTACATGGATGGTGCACGTTAATAGAGATTTGCATTTTGAATAATTTCATGTTGGATATGAGTAATATCAGCACATTTATGAGGCGTCTGAGGTATTGAAAGACATGGTTAGTGTGGAGGTTTCCTAGGATTATGAACAAGACCGACTGATAGAGCCCTTGCCATTCTATGCAAGTATCCCTTAATATTAGGCTAGACAGGTCAATTCTGTGACATCACTTCCTGTCTTACCCTGATTGACGTTTCTTGCAGCAACAGCAGCAGCAACAACAGACTGTGATGCTGATGAGGATGGTCCCGCCTAACACTGCCATGGCAATGATCAGGGCCTCGAAGTTCACTGGAACAGAGAAAGATATGAACAAATAACAACATGCTTCAAGTTTATTTGACTTGTAAGTGAATTTCACACATGTTCACAATACACTATCCTTTATCAAGGATGAAGAGAACATTTCATTATTAATGTGATTATGCATTTATTCTACCAATATGTAGGTATATGACTAATAAACCCATGAGGAATCAAACAGATTCAAATGAGGGGTGCACAGACTGCACTGATACTGATTGGTTGAGAAAGTCAGATATGCAGTATTATTTAATAGGCCTGAGCGGAACCAGCCTGTGATTGAGCGATATGAAAAGCTCAGCTTGGCACTCAGACCCCTTTCAACAGTGCACATTTGTTAGACAATACTGCCACTTGCTGGTGTGTTTTTGAAATTACAAGTGGGGTTTAATGTCAAGATTTTTGCACTTGCTCGATTTAGTTTGGACAAAAGTAATGTTGGTCAAAAATTGTTGCATAATATTCTTCTTACCTTTGGGTTTTGAATGCATGAGTCACAAGTTGAGAAGGCTTTGTAAACTGATTAGTAACTAGTTTGGACAAAGATGGTTGTTTCCAAAATCTCATGTCATAAAACATTGTATTCCTGATTAAATATGCCAATATTTGTGGCAAAAAAAAAAATTCCCAATTTTTTTTACAGATCTCTTCTTTCATTATTAAAATGATCACAACAACAGTGTGGAAAGTGTGTTATTCCTTAGTATCTAGCCCTGGTATCTAACCCCATGGTTGTGCTCAGAAACCAGCCAGACACCCCATGCTGTTGTCATCTGTGGCCCAGAGGCCTGTGATCAGAGCCCCTGCAGGCAGCTCCAGCAGGCAGCCCCAGTGTGTGTGTGTGTGTGTGTGTGTGTGTTTGTGGATCAGTCAGTGGGGCAGCTCTTTAATCAACACAGAACAGCCAGAGGGGGCAGGCTGGCTGACTGACATCTGCTAGGCCTGAACAAGCCACGGCCTGTTTACCCCACTACCATCTAGAAGGCGGAGACAGTACAGGTGCATCAAAGCTGGGACCAAGAGCCTGAAAAACAACTTCTATCTCCAGGCCATCAGACTGTTAAATAGTCACCACTACCCGGCCTCCGCCCAGTACCCTGCCCTGAACCTTAGTCACTGTTACTTGCCAGCTACCACACGGTACTCTATCCTACACTTTAAAGACTGCTGCCCTATGTACATAGTCACTGAACACTGGTCACTTTAATAATGTTTACATACTGTTTCAACCACTTTATATGTACTGTATATACTGTATTCTAGTTAAGGCTCATCCTATATAACTACTGCTGTACACTTTCTTTTCATATACTGTCCATACGGTCTATACACACACCTTTATATACATAGATACAGTGCCTTCAGAAAGTATACATACCCCTTTAACTTATTCCACATTTTGCTGTGTTACAGCCTGAATTCAAAATTGATCAAAGATTTTTCTTCTCACCAATCTACACACAATACCCCATAATGACAAAGGGAAACATGCATTTAGACATTTTTGCAATACATGTTAGAATCACCTTTGGCAGTGATTACAGCTGTGAGTATTTCTGGGTAAGTCTCTAAGAGCTTTGCACACCTGGATTGTACAATATTTGCACATTATTCTTTTTAAAATTCTTCAAGCTCTGTCAAGTTGGTTGTTGATCATTGCTAGACAGCCATTTTCATCTTGCCATAAGATTTAAGCCGATTTAAGTGAAAGCTGTAACTAGGCCACTTAGGAACGTTCAATGTCGTCTTGGTAAGCAACTCCAGTGTACACAGAGTGTACAAAACATTAGGAACACCTGCTCTTTCCATGACATAGACTGACCAGGTGAATCCAGGTGAAAGCTATGATCCCTTATTGATGTCACTTGTTAAATTCACTTCAAATCAGTGTAGATGAATGGGAGACAGGATAAAGAAGGATTTTTAAGCCTTGAGACAATTAAGACATGGATTGTGTATGTGTGCCATTCAGAGGGTGAATGGGCAAGACAAAAGACTTGAACAGGGTATGGTAGTAGGTACCAGGCGACCGGTTTGTGTCAAGAACTGCAACACAACAGTTTCCCGTGTGCATCAAGAATGGTCCACCAATCAAAGGACATCAAGCCAACTTGACAACTGTGGGAAGCATTTGAGTCAACATGGGCCAGCATCCCTGTGGAACGCTTTCGACACCTTGTAGAGTCCATGCACAGACGAATTGAGGCTGTTCTGAGGGGAAAAGGGGGGTTGTTCCTAATGTTTTAGGAAGGTGTTGTTCTTAATGCTTTCTACACTCAGTGTGTTTTAGGTCATTGTCCTGCTGAAAGGTGAATTCATCTCCCAGTGTCTGGTGGAAAAACAGACAGACAGGTTTTCCTCTAGGATTTTGCCTGTGCTTAGCTCCATTCAGTTTCTTTTTTATTCTGAAAAACTGACCCAGTCCTTAACGATTACAAGCACACCCATAACATGATGCAGCCACCACTATGCTTGAAAATATGGAGAGTGGTACTCAGTAATGTGTTGTACTATATTTGCCCCAAACATAACACTTTGTATTCAGGGCAGAAAGTTAATTGCTTTGCAACATTTTTTGCAGTATTACTTTGGTGCCTTGTTACAAACACGATGCATGTTCTGGAATATTTTTATTCTGTACAGGCTTCCTTCTTTTCAATCTGTCAATTAGGATAGTATTGTGGAGTAACTCCTGTACAATGTTGTTGATCCATCCTCAGTTCTCTCCTATAACAGCCATTAAACTCTGTAACTGTTTTGTAGTCACCATTGGCCTCATGGTGAAATCCCTGAGCAGTTTCCTTCCGCTCCGGCAACTGAGTTAGAAAGGACACCTGTATCTTTGTAGTGCCTGGGTATATTGATACACCATTCAGTGTAATTAATAATTTCACCATGCACAAAGGGATATTCAATGTCTGCTTTTTTTATTTTTACCCATCTACCAATAGCTGCCCTTCTTTGCGAGGCAAACCTCCACGGTTTTTGTGGTTGAATCTGTGTTTGAAATGCACTGCTCGACAGAGACCATACAGATAATTGTATGTGTGGGGTAACGAGATGAGGTAGTCATTCAAAAATGATGTTAATCACTATTACTGCACACAGAGTGAGTCCATGCAACTTATGTGACTTGTTAAGCACATTTCTACTCCTGAACTTATTTAGGCTTGCCATAACAAAGGGGTTGAATACTTATTGACTAAAGACATTTCAGCTTTTCATTTGTAATTATTTTGTCAACATTTCTAAAAACATAATTCCACATTATGGGGTATTGACAAAATCTCAGCCTTTAACAAACACAACCAAATGTAGAAAAAGTCAAGTGGTGTGAATACTTTCTCAATGGCCCGTTTATTAGGTACACCACCCAGTTCACGAAAATGATTAGCTCCTACAGACAGTGAGTCACGTGGCCGTGGCTTGCTATATAAAGCAGGCAGACAGAGGCATTCAGTTACTGTTTGAACGTTAGAATGGGCAAAACGAGTGACTTTGAGCTTGGTATGATCGTCGGTGCCAGGCACGGCGGTTCCAGTAGCTCAGAAACAGCCAGCCTCCTGGGCTTTACACTCACAGCAGTGTCTAGGGTTTACCGAGAGTGGTGCGACAAACAAAAAAACATCCAGTCAGCGGTAGTCCTGTGGGCGAAAACAGCTCGTTGATGATTGGTCAAAGGAGAATGGCAAGAATCGTGCAAGCTAACAGGCAGGCCACAAACAGGCAAATAATGGCGCAGTTCAAAAGTGGTGTGCAGAACTCGTCGGTCTTCGTCACGGATGGGCTATTGCAGCAGACGACCACACCAGGTTCCACTCCTATCAGCTAAAAACAAGAAGAAGCGGCACCAGTGGGCACACAATCAGTCCATGGCCCAATCCTGCCTGGTGTCAACGGTACAGGCTGGTGGTGGTGGTGGTGTAATGGTTAGAGGAATGTTTCCCTTGATACCAATTGAGCAACGTTTGAACACCACACCATGTAGAATCCATGCTCCGAAGAATTCAGGCTGTTCTGGATGCAAAGGGGGTTCCAACCCAGTACTAATAAACTGGCCACAGGGTGAATATATTTATATTCCAGACTCGGACATTGCTCATTCTGATATTTCTTCATTTTGTGGGATTTGTGTGTATTGTTAGGTATTACTGCACTTTTGGAACTAGAAACATAAGCATTTCACTGCAGCTGCAATAAAATCAGCAAAATAAGTGTACGCGACCAATACAGTTTGATTTTGAACTATGCCAACAAGGCTCCACCATTCACAATCAGATGTACTAATATGTATTACATCTGATTGTTGCTATATTGACCTGAACAGACAACCAACTAAGCATGTGGCCCTCCAAGGGCTGATGTGGGTACAGCGCAGGCTTTTGTTCTGGCAAAGTAGTAACACACTTGATTCTACTAATCCATGTCTAAATCAAACACTACATTAAGTTATTTAGTACAATCAGGTGTGTTCTTGCTTGGGTGGGACTAACGCCTGCACCCACATCAGGAGGTCTAATGGGAGGTCCCATCGTGTAAATTTTTTATTTAACTCACCCCAACACACTCCCCATCGTGCCTGTGACAGTTTACACACTGCAGGTGGAGGCAGAATGTAGCTCACTGGGTAGTCTGTGCACGTGCCATTGGTCATGCACCACAGGCACTGAGAAAAGACAAGACACTCATCATTAGCCTATCACAACATTAAGTTTGCCCTAGTTGGCTGTACCTTTACCAAAACTCCAGTATTTTTCCTTCATAGATTGTTTTCCATCTTATTTTTAAATAGGGAGCGAATTTGTTTTCAGCATTTTTATTTCCATGACTGATCAAAACTTATTTTCTCATGGCTCTCTTGTCCCTCTGCAGCAGACACATGGTGCGCAATATGTTTGGAACAACGGAACGCAATACATATGGAATAATGAGAATCACAATACAAATCATATCGGCATTAAGTATCGTGATAATATCGTATGGTGACGTCCCTGGCAATTCCCAGCCCTAATTTCTATAGAGTAATTTAAATCGATTCAGACATTAGTTTCAATGATGTGACCCTTGTATAAAATTGTACAAATTGACAAAAAAATATATATTTTGTTTTATTGAACATAGCCTGAGTGATCGTAGGCAAGGCAATAATGTATATGTTTTACAAATAAGAAGTGTTACATAATATTCTGCTTACCTTTGGATTTTGAATGCATGAGTCACAAGTTGAGAACGCTTTGCAAACTGAAATGAAAGGAAATGTGTGTTCTTATTTGCATTCAGTAAGTCTTAGCTGTGCCCCGCAAAAAAAATCGGCTAAATCGCCAGACTAGTTTTGCATGTCACACCAACTCAAAGTTGTTGATTTTTACTAACCTAGCAAGTTAACGTTAGCTGATGACGCATTTCAGTTCTAGTTAGCTAGCTAGCCATCGAGACATTGCAAGCGACATCATGCAAACAAACCAAAAAATGAAACGAGTAATGCCAATACTGAATCATGCTGTTGATACATTTCGTTACCAAAAATTTAGGAACAGTATCTTACAAATCGATGGCGTTGGCGTAGTAGTCTGACATCCTGCTCGGCTAACGAGGACACAGGCAACGGCCACAACAACAAGCATTGAGCTCATGATTCCACTCTCTGTTTTATTCATGTTATGATGCTGTTTTGAATTACTCTATCTAGCTACACCTTTTACTTTCTAAAGCAAGTAAAAACGTAACTCCTGAAGTTGCCAAGAGCTAGCTAGTTTATAATCTAAACAAACGACGGAGTTACTTCCTGGTTCTCCTCCAGGTTGAAGATACTTTTCATAAAAGGATGAAAAAGCACATACTGACACCTACTGCACTGCAGGGCGCAGTACAATCGAGAGTGCTCACATTATCCACCAGGTGGCCGTACAACACCATCAGTCTGGTACCTGCAGAGGAAAAAAATATGAAGTGCATTTCCATTGTCACAGAAATAGTAGGTGTATCAAACCAGTTTCCCATTGAGATCTCACGAGGGTGAGGTCTCATTTCCGTCGTCAGATTTAATATGATTCTATGTGGTTAGACTCCATGCCAATAAAGCCTTTTGGATGTAATTTCATTAAGATAGATAAATGTCATATGTATCTAATTTGAGTCTATTCTGGGTGACCTTCCCACCTTGCATCTGGCCACTGACGCATTCACCACGGTGGTGAATTAACAGGTTAACTGTCGGTCCCACCTCATGGTGGTAATGATGTAAGGCTCTCCTTAGAGCTCCCACCTGGCTATCTACAGCAAGGGTTCTGGGGTTACATATGTGCTACAGCAAAGAGAACAAAACTAGCACCTGCCACATTCCTCTGTGCTACAGTAGAGAGAACAAAACTAGCACCTGCCACATTCATTATTCCTGTAAGGTCGATGCCCTAACAACAATGGAAAAATATAATTGCTTTAATATACAGAGCCAAAATGCTTTGGATAATTTAAACTAGGCCTAATTCTAGAATGAATTGGTGTCTAATAGCTGTCAATTGCCTTGTAATAACATGTTTCGAATGAATAGACTCCAATACGGTCAAGTCAATAATTATTGGCACCCTTGATAAAGATCAGCCAAAAATACTGTATAAAATAAATAAATAATACAAATACTGAGCTATATTGTATGCAAAAAAAAAAGAGGAAAATATATTATTTTATACTAATACAATTGCTCAGAGAAAGATTTTGTTTAACAACTAATTTTAAAAAATCGAAGAAAGATAAGGGTCCAAAATTATTGGCACCCCTGTTTTCAATACTCTAGCGTCTTCTCCTTTCGAGGTTAACTACACTGAGCCTTTTTCTAAAATGCTTTATTAGATTGGAGAACGTGTTGGGAGGGATCTTAGACCATTCCTCCATACAGATTGGTCAGATGACATGAAAATAGAGCTCCTTGGCCACACACACCAGTGTGGGTTCGGCATTGAAAAACAGAAGCATGCAGAAAAGTACCTCATACCTACGGTAAAATATGGTGGTGTTTCTTTGATGTTATGGGGCTATTTTCCGTCCACTGGTCCTGTGACCCTTGTTAAGGTCGACGGCATCATGAACTTTACCAGGTAGACTAGCCCCGTGTAGCTCAGTTGGTAGAGCATGGCGCTT
This sequence comes from Coregonus clupeaformis, assembly GCF_020615455.1. Classification (NCBI taxonomy): domain Eukaryota; kingdom Metazoa; phylum Chordata; class Actinopteri; order Salmoniformes; family Salmonidae; genus Coregonus; species Coregonus clupeaformis. The sequence goes on from NC_059219.1 coordinate 16,499,301, forward strand.
GCAACGCCAGGGTTGTGGGTTCGTTTCCTAGGGGGGCCAGTATGAAAAAAAAAGAAAAAAAAAGAAATTGTATGCACTCACTAACTGTAAGTCGCTCTGGATAAGAGCGTCTGCTAAATGAATAAAATGTAAATGACTACCAGGACATTTTAGGCAAAAACCTGGTTGCCTCAGCCAGGAGGATCTAGAATCTTTCTATATCCTAGATATTCTTCGTTTGCTCTTATGGACTAGCCTCTTCAATTCAAACCACAGGTTTTCAATGGGGATGAAGTCCGGAGACTGAGATGGCCATTGCAAAATTTTGATTTTGTGGTCAATTAATAATTTCTTTGTGGATTTTGATCAGTGCTTGGGGTTATTGTCTTGTTGGAAGATCCACTTGCGTCCAAGTGTCAGCCTCCTGGCAGAGGCAACCAGGCTTTTGGCCAAAATGTCCTGGTAGGCTACCTGGTAAATTTAATGATACCATCGACCTTAACAAGGGCCACAGGACCAGTGGGAGCAAAATAGCCCCATAACATCAAAGACACAACACCATTATTTTACCGTAGGTATAAGGTACTTTTCTGCATGCTTCCGTTTTTCGACGCATTACCCACGAACCCACACTGGTGTGTGTGGCCAAAGAGCTCTATTATCATGTCATCTGACCATTCTGTATGGAGGAACGGTCTAAGATCCCTCCCAATGTGTTCTTCAATCTGTCACGGATCCCCCCGGTACTGCTGCTCCTTCCGTTCACCAGCTCCGGAGGTCTACATCACCGGTCTTCTAGGCGTCACTGACCTGGATCATTACCACCAACCCCGGAATGTCTTGTCCCATGTCCGTTGGTCTCGTGAGTACCGTGTATTGTGCTCTTGTTATTACGGGTCCCGTCCCGTGTATTGTTTAGAGGTTTACACCTCGCTCTTTTGTTTGGGTTACATCCCTGTCGTTTTTCATGACGTACCTTGTGTTGGGTGGATTAATAAAAACCCCTAATACTATTCCTGTGCCTGTCTTCTAATCATTATACAACGTGACAGAATAATCGACCCAGCAAAATGGAGACATTGGGAAAGGCTGAGGTGGTGACCATCGTAGAGACAGTCCAGAATCACGAGGACTGTCTCACCAGACTCGGCAGTGCCATGGACAGCGTGCTGGCAACCATCCTGCAGTTGGAGAGGAATGTGCAGTCCCTCCAGTCTCCAGCACTGGTTCTGGCACCAGCCCCCACACCACCACTACCTGCCTCTGTCCCATCTGAGCCGGTCCGCGGAATACCCCTGTCCCTCCCGGAGCGCTTCGATTGCGCACCAGCAAGATGCAAGGGATTCCTTCTGCAATGCGACCTGTACCTCGCTCACTATGCTGAGGCTGTTTCCGGGAGAGACAGGGTTGCCACAGTCATCTCGGCACTGACCGGAAGGGCCCTGGACTGTGCCGTGGTCTGGGAAACGGGCGGACCCGAGGTTGAGTCCTACGAGCGCTTCACCCTCCTCTTCCACTCAGTGATTGATCATCATGTGGAGGGCTGAGAGGGGGGTGAGCATCTGCTCCGACTACGCCAGGGATCTAGGACCGCCTCAGAGTTCGCCCTGGAGTTCCGGACCATTGCGGCCTCCACCGGATGGAACGAGTCGGCTCTGGTCACCGTTTTCAGCAGCGGACTGCAGGAGGAGGAACAGAGGGAGTTAGCCTGCCGTGATGACAACCTGTCACTCGACCAGTTCATCAGAATGGCGATCCGGTTGGACAACCTCCTTCGGTCCCCATGAAGACCTGTGCAGAATCCGGAGCCCATGGCTACACCTGCTCCGTGGCCAGAGCCGATGGAGGTGGGCTCTGCACGTTTGCCCGAGGCAGAGCGTAGGAGAAGGAGGAATCTGGGCCTCTGCTCATATTGTGGAGAAAGGGGTAATTTCTCCCCGACCTGCCCTCTATCCACTAATAGGCGAGGAGGTGACAAGCCAGGGAATTCCCCTGCTCCAACCCAGGTAGACATTTTGGTCTATTCTGCTGACCGAGCTAAGCATGTCTCGTTAGTCAGGTCTGTGCTGGGAAGACTGTTGGAGCATAACCTACATGTTAAACAAGAAATGTTTTTGTTTTTCCAGCAGTCCATGTCCTTTTTGGGATACCTCATATCCACGGAGGGAGTAGAGATGGAGGAGCAACGTGTCAGAGCAGTCAGGTCATGGCCCATCCCCAACTCCGTGAAAGCAGTCCAGCGATTCCTGGGGTTCGCCAACTATTTCCGGGGGTTCATCCGGGGCTTCAGCACGGTGGTCGCGCCTCTTACCTTCCTGCTGAGAGGAGGTTCCCAGCGGCTTCGTTGGACGGTGGAGGCGGGGAGGGCGTTCAAGACGCTGAAGGCACGCTTCACCACTGCTCCTGTGCTGGCACATCCCAACCCCTCACTCCCCTTCATCGTTGAGGTGGATGCCTCCTAAGTAGGAGTCGGGGCAGTGCTGTCCCAGCGCACCGGAACCCCTCCAAGCAGCTGAGCTCCGCCCAGAAGAACTACGACGTAGGGGACCGGGAACTCTTGATGGTCAAGAAGGCTCTGAAGGCGTGGAGGCACTGGCTGGAGGGGTCCAAACACCCTTTCCTGGTGTGGACGGACAACCGCAACCTGGAGTACATCAGGGCAGCGAAGAGGCTAAACCCGAGATAGGCCAGGTGGGCTCTATTCTTTGCCAGGTTCCAATTCACGCTTTCCTATAGGCCAGGCTCGAAGAACGTGAAGGTGGACGCCTTGTCTCGCCTCTATGACGCAGAGGAGAGGCAGGGAGAGGAGACCCCCATCATCCCTCCGTTCCGTATCATCGCGCCAGTGGTGTGGGACGTGGATGCCGACATACGGCAAACCCTGCGTACGGAACCCGCACCTTCACAGTGCCCGGAGAACCGCGCCTATGTGCCACGGGTGTGCGGGACCACCTCCTTTCCTGGGCGCACACAGCGCCTGTGTCGGGTCATCCTGGGATAGGCCTTACCATCGCCTGCCTGACTGAGAAGTACTGGTGGCCCACCTTGGCTAGGGACGTCTGGGTTTACATCTCTTCCTGCTCCATCTGTGCCCAGTCAAAGACCCCAGACACCTCCCTTATGGAAAGCTCCTTCCCCTGCCGGTTCCACAACGACCCTGGTCTCACCTCTCGGTGGACTTTGTCACTGGGCAGGTTCCTGAGGTGTTACTGTGAGGACTGGCCGGGGAAGTGGGCGGATTTTCTACCTTGGGCTGAGTACGCGCAGAATTCCCTCCGCCACTCCTCCACTAACCTCACTCCTTTCCAGTGCATTTTGGGGTATCAGGCGGCCCTGGCACCTTGGCATCCGAGCCAGACCAAGGCCCCTGCGGTGGACGAGTGGTTTTGGCGCGCTGAGGAGATTTGGAATGCTGCGCACACTCGTCTCCAGCGGGCCATGCGTAGGCATAAGGAACAGGCTGACCTCCACTGCAGTGAGGCGCCTGTTTTCTCTCCAAGTGACCGGGTCTGGCTCTCCACCCGGAACCTGCCCCTCCGCTTGCCCTGCCGGAAGCTGAGCCTGCGGTTTGTGGGGCCGTTTAAAGTCCCGAGGAGGGTTAATGAGGTAACGTATCGTTTGCAACTCCCTGCTGATTACTACATTAACCCAACTTTTCATGTGTCTCTCCTCAGGCCAGTGGTGCCTGGTCCCCTTGCTGAGGCTGGACCCAGTGACGCCCCGCCCCCTCCTCTGGACATGGAGGGAGGTCCGGCGTACTCAGTCCGTGATGTCCTGGATTTGAGGCATTGGGCTGGGAGGGGTACGGCCCAGAGGAGCGGTGCTGGGTTCCTGCGGTGGACATCCTGGACGCTTCGCTGACCAGGGATTTTCACCGTTGGCGCCCTGAACGACCCGCACCGCATTCCTGTGGTCGTCCCAGAGACCGGTGTCATCCCGCTGCTGGTGCAGAGCGTCAGGGGGGTGGTACTGTCACGGATCCCCCCGGTACTGCTGCTCTATACTTTCACAATCTCCAGAGGTCTACGTCACCGGTCTTCTAGGCGTCACTGACCTGGATCATTACAACCAACCCCGGACTGTCTTGTTGGTCTCGTGAGTACCGTGTATTGTGCTCTTATTATTACGGGTCCCGTCCCGTGTATTGTTTAGAGGTTTACACCTCGCTCTTTTGTTTGGGTTACATCCCTGTGTTATATATATACGTGTTTGTTTTGGGCTTCGTCCCTGTCGTTTTTCATGACGTACCTTGTGTTGGGTGGAGTAATAAAAAACCCTAATACGTATTCCTGCGCAAGTCTTCTAATCATTATACAACGTGACACAATCTCATAAAACATTTTAGAAAAAGGTTCAGTGTCATTATCCTCGCAAGGGTAGGGTGCTGGAGTACTGAAAACAGGGGTGCCAATAACTTTCTTACCTATTAAACAATATCTCTTTCTCTGAGCAATTATATTAGCATAAAATAATATAATTTTCTAATTGTTTTGGGCAATATAGCTCACTATTTGTATTATTTAGTTTATACAGTCTTTTTTACTCATCTTTATCAAGGGTGCTAATAATTGTGGACCTGACTGTTTTTTTTCAGACAAAGTTTTCACTTAATTTGAATTTCAGGGACATAATGACTATAAATCAAGGGTGATAATAATTGTGGACCTGACTGTTTTTATTTCAGACAAAGTTTTCACTTAATTTGAATTTCAGGGACATAATGACTATAAATCAGTCCTGATTTATGTATATACTGTTGAGAAAAACACAACCTCACCAGACAGGCCTCAGATACAAGAGAAACACCCTAACAAAAACGACATTAACTGCATCAATAGTAGGCAGGGTGAAACAGGGTTATTTCAGACTGGCCAGTAAGCCTTGGCAATGTCCAGTGTTCCACAGTCTGTACCAAACCAGATTCTCCAGTCATCAGTGTGCAGACCATGAGAAACTTTCATTTCCTTTCTCTGTCTCTACCTTGTTCCTTCCTGCTCTCTTCCCTCCCGCTGTCTGTCTCCCTCTCTCTCCCTGTCCTCTGGCTCAGTGGTGTGTTTCCAAGAGATAAGACCCTTGCTCATTTCACACATGAGCAGAGAAGAGTTTGGGGGTGGTTGGTGTGCGTGTGTGTGCGTGTGTGTGTGAGTGAGAGAGAGAAAGGAGAGAGGAAGAGGGAGAGTGTGAGTAGTGGACTCTAACTTGGAATCACAGCCTCTCCTCCCATTCTTTCCCCTTTTCCCTTCTCTCTCGTCGAAGAGGATGATTGGTTCTCCCCATGGGTGGGTTTGTTCACCAGACCAATCTGACAGATACTGGAGACGTAGCCCATCTCTGTCACTGTAGCTTTCACTGATTCACCCTGTTCACTCCCAACAGCAGGGATCAGATCAATAGTTGTAGTGCACTATACCATGGATGATTAAGTACATTTCCTTCATGTATTGTATACAAAACCTCACAGCAATACATTGCACCAAGTTTCTGACAAAGTATCTCACCATGGACTACCCCCCAACAAATCTACATCTATGCAATTTGGTTGTTTGAATGGAAAGAAACCTCTCTCTCTCTCTCTCTCTCTATATATATATATATATATATATATATATATATACAGTGGGGGAAAAAAGTATTTAGTCAGCCACCAATTGTGCAAGTTCTCCCACTTAAAAAGATGAGAGAGGCCTGTAATTTTCATCATAGGTACACGTCAACTATGACAGACAAATTGAGAAAAAAAAATCCAGAAAATCACATTGTAGGATTTTTAATGAATTTATTTGCAAATTATGGTGGAAAATAAGTATTTGGTCACCTACAAACAAGCAAGATTTCTGGCTCTCACAGACCTGTAACTTCTTCTTTAAGAGGCTCCTCTGTCCTCCACTCGTTACCTCTATTAATGGCACCTGTTTGAACTTGTTATCAGTATAAAAGACACCTGTCCACAACCTCAAACAGTCACACTCCAAACTCCACTATGGCCAAGACCAAAGAGCTGTCAAAGGACACCAGAAACACAATTGTAGACCTGCACCAGGCTGGGAAGACTGAATCTGCAAAAGGTAAGCAGCTTGGTTTGAAGAAATCAACTGTGGGAGCAATTATTAGGAAATGGAAGACATACAAGACCACTGATAATCTCCCTCGATCTGGGGCTCCACGCAAGATCTCACCCCGTGGGGTCAAAATGATCACAAGAACGGTGAGCAAAAATCCCAGAACCACACGGGGGACCTAGTGAATGACCTGCAGAGAGCTGGGACCAAAGTAACAAAGCCTACCATCAGTAACACACTACGCCGCCAGGGACTCAAATCCTGCAGTGCCAGACGTGTCCCCTGCTTAAGCCAGTACATGTCCAGGCCCGTCTGAAGTTTGCTAGAGTGCATTTGGATGATCCAGAAGAGGATTGGGAGAATGTCATATGGTCAGATGAAACCGAAATAGAACTTTTTGGTCAAAACTCAACTCGTCGTGTTTGGAGGACAAAGCATGCTGAGTTGCATCCAAAGAACACCATACCTACTGTGAAGCATGGGGGTGGAAACATCATGCTTTGGGGCTGTTTTTCTGCAAAGGGACCAGGACGACTGATCCATGTAAAGGAAAGAATGAATGGGGCCATGTATCGTGAGATTTTGAGTGAAAACCTCCTTCCATCAGCAAGGGCATTGAAGATGAAACGTGGCTGGGTCTTTCAGCATGACAATGATCCCAAACACACCGCCCGGGCAACGAAGGAGTGGCTTCGTAAGAAGCATTTCAAGGTCCTGGAGTGGCCTAGCCAGTGTTGTGTTGCCCAGCGACAGCCCCAAAAGTCAGTGTTGCCCAGCGACAGCCCCAAAACATCACTGCTCTAGGGGAGATCTGCATGGAGGAATGGGCCAAAATACCAGCAACAGTGTGTGAAAACCTTGTGAAGACTTACAGAAAACATTTGACCTGAGTCATTGCCAACAAAGGGTATATAACAAAGTATTGAGAAACTTTTGTTATTGACCAAATACTTATTTTCCACCATAATTTGCAAATAAATTCATTAAAAATCCTACAATGTGATTTTCTGGATTTTTTCTTCTCATTTTGTCTGTCATAGTTGACGTGTACCTATAATGAAAATTACAGGCCTCTCTCATCTTTTTAAGTGGGAGAACTTGCACAATTGGTGGCTGACTAAATACTTTTTTCCCCCACTGTATATATATATATATATATTAATAGAGAGAGTAAATGTTGAAGAATGACCTGCCAGTGCCCACAGTCGACTAGGCCTGTCGCATGAAGGCAGAGAGAGGACACCGGCAGACACCATTTGAAAAGAGTTATTCATGCAAACACTACAGGCTAATGAAGAGTGTTCACTGTCCTCCGACCGCTTCCTTTGTCTCCCCTGCACAGCTTGTTCTGATGGGAACCTGGTAAGAGGTGTGCGGGAGGGAGGACAGGAGAGCTCAGTGTGCACTGTTCATTTGTACAGACAGACAAGACATTCAGATCCTCAGGGACCACGGTGAAGGTGCCACTACTGGGTATTATATGGAAACCTTAGGGGTTTTTAACTTTAACCTCTTAAGGATCGGACCCTTTTTTTCAATTTTCGCCTAAAATTGCATACCCAAATCTAACTGCCTGTAGTTCAGGACCTGAAGCAAGGACATTAATATTATTGATACCATTTGAAAGGAAACACTTTGAAGTTTGTGGAAATGTGAAATTAATGTAGGAAAATATAACACATTAGATCTGGTAAATGATAATACAAACAAAAAAACATGCGTTTTTTATTTATATATTTTTTATCATCTTTGAAATGCCCATAGAAAGGCCACAATATAATATTGCAGTTTAGGCGCAATTTAGACTTTGGCCACTAGACAGCAGCAGTGTGCGTGCCAAGTTTCAGATTGATCCAGTGAAGCATTGCAATACTGGACTATTTTGTATCAAATCTGCCCAGATGTGCCGAATTGGTCAATTGATACATTTTCAAGTACATAACTATAGAGAACAGACAAAAATGATATGGTAATACAAAATGTAAGTTTACACACTCACAGGAATGTCATACATGATGGATCATTAGCTTATACACTAACTTTCACACATCTAGATGGCCGGGTGGGGTGGGTTTGGAGCCAGAGACAGCAGGGGTTCTGTAGAACCCAGTTCCCAAATTTGAATATAAAAATGGATTTTATCAAACAAAACTATGCTACATTTGATCTCTGGGACCCTTAGGATGACAAATCAGAGCAAGATTACTGAATGTAAGTACACGACCGGTCGAATGTTTTAGAACACCTACTCATTCAAGGGTTTTTCTTTATTTTTACTATTTTCTACATTGTAGAATAATAGTGAAGACATCAAAACTATGAAATAATCATGTAGTAACCAAAAAGGTGTTAAACAAATCAAAATATGTTTTATATTTGAGATGCTTCAAACAGCCACCCTTTGCCTTGATGACAGCTTTGCACACTCTTGGCATTCTCTCAACCAGCTTCAACTGGAATGCTTTTCCAACAGTCTTAAAGGAGTTCCCAAATATGCTGACCACTTGTTGGCTGCTTTTCCTTCACTCTGCGGTCCGACTCATCCCAAACCATCTCAATTTGGTTGAGGTCGGGGGATTGTGGAGGCCAGGTATCTGATGCAGCACTCCATCACTCTCCTTCTTGGTCAAATAGCCTTACACAGCCTGGAGGTGTGTTGGGTCATTGTCCTGTTGAAAAACAAATGATAGTCCCACTAAGCCCAAACCAGATGGGATGGCGTATTGCTGCAGAATGCTGTGGTAGCCATGCTGGTTAAGTGTGCCTTGAATTCTAAATAAAATCACAGACAGTGTCACCAGCAAAGCAACCCTACACCATAACACCTCCTCCTCCATGCTTTATGGTGGGAAATACATATGCGGAAAGTTTGCTGTTACTTACAACAGTCATGCTAATCACATAAGTGCACGTTAGCTCAACCATCCCGTAGAGGTTAAGAGGTATGCTTGGTTGCTCTGTCTCATTTTTGGTTCGCTCTCCGAATACTGACCAGTCTTGTCATAGCTGGATGACTAACTGTGAATCTGCCTCATCTAAGGTTTCACTGTGCATTCAGAACTCTTATGGAACACATATCTTGACGGTAAAATTACAAGGATCCTAAAATGCTTGTCAATTCACTTCCTGAACTCGGAGGTCTAGCACTAGTCAACTGTAGTGTCTTGAGATTTGCAATGAGAACCCTGAGGTCAGTAGTGCACCAGTACCATAGAGAGTGAGAAGGGTTCCACTCCATTCAAAAGCCCCAGAGGACTACTGGAGGTGCAGATGCTAATCAAAGTCTGGTTTGATGCTCTGGATGTTCAGTGGACTGCTCATTTTCGGTATTGCAGAAACTGACCTTCTTCTGGACTTTAATTATGCGGCATTCACGTGCTAGTCGGAACTAGGAAACTCTGAAATGTCCAACATGCTAACTGGTTCTAGTTATACACGTTCAACCAGTTAGCAAGTAGGACATTTCAGAGTTTCCTAGTTTTCTCATATATCTCAACTTTTTGTTTATCCATATAATATAAGGTTGGCGTAAAGAAAGTCAGTCTGCAGTGCATTGGAGAAGGTGTGGTACAGTGTGTGTTTGTTCTTGTTATTAAATCAGACAGTAAATCATGTTCACCCCCCCAATACCTACATGTTTATACCACAGGAGGTTGGTGGCACCTTAATTGGGGAGGATGGGCTCATAGTAATGGCCGGAATGGAATGATTGGAATGGAAACCATGTGTTTGAAACAATTTCATTCACTCCGTTATTATGAGCCGTCCTCCACTCAGCAGCCTCCTGTGGTTTATGCAGCACATACTGTACACCTACAAGACAATACATTAAATATGAAATTGCATTACTGCCATATCCCCAGTGGAGAAATGAATGAATCCGTTCCAGAACTAGAGACATGGAGACAAACATTGATCTACCGTGAGCCATATATATCTATCCCAGAGCCATATACAGATACATGATGTCTCTGGATCTGTGTATTTGGTTAATAATAATGATAATAATACTGTAATATTAAAAAACCCATATACAACCATGAAATGGAAAATACATATTGCTGCCAGCTTCCCTTCCCCTCCTACCCCCACTATAGGTGAGACTCACTGTAATAATAATGACAGTGCCAAACCTATCCTGACTGCTCTGCTGTGGGTCTGGAGACTGGTGTCTGAGGTACTGTACCTGGCTGAACACTGACTGACTCCTATTGCCCCCCAGCAAGAGACACTCCGACAGGCCCTCTACCCATCAGGCCCCTGGGTGGCGGCGGCGTCAGGTGAAGTCATTACTGCTGGGGGGACGATGTGTGTCGCCAGACACCTGACAGCACCATGACTAGCACAGAGCACGCACACACACACACACACACACACACACGCACGCACACACACGTACACACGTACACACACACAAACAAACACACACACACACACACACACACACAGAGGCTGTCCCCCAATCAGGGCACCCCATCTGGAAAATATATCATATACAGCAGCAGTCCAATTCTGAATAATAATAAGAAGATCCTTACTTACTGGTATAGGATTATTACAGAGCTGCCAGCCACGGTGAGGCCTGTCTCTGTCTGTGGTATAGGGTTATTTCAGAGCTGCCAGCCACGGTGTGGCCTGTCTGTCTGTGGTATAGGGTTATTACAGAGCTGCCAGCCATGGTGTGGCCTGTCTATGTCTGTGGTATAGGGTTAATACAGAGCTGCCAGCCACGGTGTGGCCTGTCTGTCTGTGGTATAGGGTTATTACAGAGCTGCCAGCCATGGTGTGGCCTGTCTATGTCTGTGGTATAGGGTTATTACAGAGCTGCCAGCCCCGGTGAGGCCTGTCTCTGTCTGTGGTATAGGGTTATTACAGAGCTGCCTTCCACAGTGAGGCCTGTCTCTGTCTGTGGTATAGGGTTATTACAGAGCTGCCTGCAACGGTGAGGCCTGTCTCTGTCTGTGGTATTATTACAGAGCTGCCAGCCACGGTGAGGCCTCTCTCTGTCTGTGGTACAGGGTTATTACAGAGCTGCCTGCCACGGTGTGGCCTGTCTCTGTCTGTGGTATAGGGTTATTACAGAGCTGCCAGCCCCGGTGAGGCCTGTCTCTGTCTGTGGTATAGGGTTATTACAGAGCTGCCTTTCACAGTGAGGCCTGTCTCTGTCTGTGGTATAGGGTTATTACAGAGCTGCCTGCAACGGTGAGGCCTGTCTCTGTCTTGTGGTATAGGGTTATTACAGAGCTGCCAGCCACGGTGAGGCCTCTCTCTGTCTGTGGTACAGGGTTATTACAGAGCTGCCTGCCACGGTGTGGCCTGTCTCTGTCTGTGGTATCGGGTTATTACAGAGCTGCCAGCCCCGGTGAGGCCTGTCTCTGTCTGTGGTATAGGGTTATTAGAGAGCTGCCAGCAATGGTGAGGCCTGTCTCTGTCTGTGGTATAGGGTTATTACAGAGCTGCCAGCCATGGTGAGGTCTGTCTCTGTCTGTGGTATAGGGATATTACAGAGCTGCCTGCCACGGTTAGGCCTGTCTCTGTCTGTGGTATAGGGTTATTACAGAGCTGCCAACCCCGGTGAGGCCTGTCTCTTTCTGTGGTATAGGGTTATTACAGAGCTGCCTGCCATGGCGAGGCCTGTCTCTTTCTGTGGTATAGGGTTATTACAGAGCTGCCTGACACGGTGTGGCCTGTCTATGTCTGTGGTATAGGGTTATTACAGAGTTGCCAGCCCCGGTGAGGCCTCTCTCTGTCTGTGGTATAGGGTTATTACAGAGCTGCCTGCCAAGGTGAGGCCTGTCTCTGTCTGTGGTATAGGGTTATTACAGAGCTGCCAATCCCGGTGAGGCCTCTCTTTCTGTGGTATAGGGTTATTACAGAGCAGCCTGTCATGGCGAGGCCTGTCACTTTCTGTGGTATAGGGTTATTACAGAGCTGCCAGCCCCGGTGAGGCCTGTCTCTGTCTGTGGTATGGGGTTATTACAGAGCTGCCTGCCACAGTGAGGCCTGTCTCTGTCTGTGCAATAGTGAGAAAGATGAATATGGTGCATATGGGATGCAATCATACACCCACGTGATTGTCAGATTTTCTTTTATATCTATATTTCTCTACACCTTACTGCCTTGGTAGTGCTGTCCTTACCAGAATAGAACTAACTACAGTCATCAATGCTGTTACCAAGGAGAAAAATATATATGATTATATAGACTATTTTTCAGGACACGACATACTGATGTCAGCCACGGATGTGTGTGCATCAAGGATGCAGAAAAACTACCATCCCATCTGCCCCCATTTAACATAGCATACATTTTCTTGAACAGTCGCTAAGATTGTATTTGGTTGTCATATTTGCAAAATACCTATTTTGGATGCAGCAATTTTTAGCTAGAATGCTAAAGGTCATTGACATACGCTGTAACAAAAGCTAGCCAAAGAGCCATTTTACTGGTTGAAGTTGAAGTTGTTTTAAAGTATATTGCAGTTGATTTGTGATGATGACACAAACATTATGTTAAGCAGGACATTCATACGAGCATTAAAATGCTATTATAATCCAGAGGTAGAGTAAAATCCATTCATAAGCAACATGTAAATGGAGGCTTTTTTCCCACAGGCGCTCTATGAGAACTCCCGTGTTCTGCCACCAACATGGCGCGCATTGCCCTCGTTTACAAACACACAAAGGGGTCTATTTGACATTGTACTGGAAAATAATGGTTGGAAAGTGGACTGAATCTCTTGGGTTTGAATCCAGAGTTCATTATAAAGTATAAGGAATGGGAATAAGTGGAGGTGGAGTGGGAAAAATAAAAGGAGGACAAGAATGACTGATGTGTAATAAGAAAAGTGGCCTGTATCTCATATAGAAGATGATTGGTGCGTAATAAGAAAAGTGGCCTGTATCTCATATAGAAGATGATTGGTGCGTAATAAGAAAAGTGGCCTGTATCTCATATAGAAGATGTTTGGTGCGTAATAAGAAAAGTGGCCTGTATCTCATATAGAAGATGATTGGTGCGTAATAAGAAAAGTGGCCTGTATCTCATATAGAAGATGATTGGTGCATATTAAGAAAAGTGGCCTGTATCTCATATAGAAGATGAGGAGGAAGGAAAAGAGAAGGATGACAGCAGTATGATTTGAATGATGCTCTCTCTCTTCTAAAACCAGCTCTCAAATTGAGCTGCAGAAGCTCCAGGTAAAAAGTGAAATACCTGTAATTGTCAACATTTAACAAGGGGGAGGACTGCACCCGTCATTAGACCTGTACTATAAAAATTACATATTTTCTATCTGACTTGCAGGAGGCTACATTCTTTAATGACCTAGCAATGTCATTCCTGTCAGTTGTTGTACATTCATATACAGCAATCAGTAAATGAATAGACTATTGGATATGCTGCTCAGGCACATTCATTCATACTTGGATTCTTGGAAATCTTATGGTCAAAATATATCCATTGTACACATGAGTCACCCACTTGAGTCACGTCAATACGCGAAAGAAAGGCCGAAGGAAAGACAGAAATGAGAGAAAGAAAAGATATTGCTATGGAATCTCAAGGTCTAGGGTTGAGAAATACATGCTGTACATTCATTTATTTGATCTAAAAAGTACAATATGTGCTCTTCATATGTCCCCCAAGCACTTTATGAGCAGAATAACAAATGATATTTAGTCCCAATTCATTCAGGAAACAAACACAAATCAAGCAGCTTTTCTCCTTTGTTTTTGTATAATTTTTCTCTCAAACGTCTTCCACCAACACCATTCAGCTCTGCCATTAACGGAGCTGCAGTAATGGGGGCCGAGAAAACGTGATTAGCGTGGTAGTGTGTGTTTATGTGTGCGTGTGTTTGTGTGCGGGCAAGAGAGTGTGTGTGCGCGTGCGTGCGTGTGTGCGTGATGTAAATTATGGAGTCATAAATCACGCTGTGGGGTGGGCAGAAAGGCATTAACATACACCAGTGACGTGCCAACAAACAATTGTCTAATTATTCAGCAATTACCTGGTTTAATAATGCCTTTCCAGGGCCAGTCTGGCGACCTTTCGCCACGGTGATGAGGATCATAATGGATTGGTTAATACATGGGGACTGGGTTCTCAACGTGTACCTGAGGTACATTAGACACTGGGGAGGTTACATGTTGTCACAGAGAGGCGACTCAGGATCACCTTGAGTATGGCTGCCCCAAAGGGCTGTCCTCCACCTGCTCAGGGTTCATAATGAACCCTTTTAGTGGTTGGATCATGGTCAAGGACAAAAAGGCCTGCACACTATATTCATCTCCTAATACCACATTTTAATTGTGACAATGTTTTGTTCCACAATGGATCTTGGTCAAGTCAAACATACATGGTTTTAATCACACATACTCTGTGACACCTACCTGTGTTTTTCAGCCATTTGATGGACACCTGACCTTATGCTAACAGAAGTGTGATGTATGTCTGTTGGGTATTATTCTGTGGGTGAAGGCCTTGACAGACAGATCATGTAGCAGATAAATGGACTGCATCACAAATCAGATGTGGTTTCTTCTACTCTGAAAAGGTGTTATCATAGCTGACATTTCCCATCATACTGCAGGGCAGATCAGACCTGGGTCTGTTCTATGCTGTCTGACAGGGCATCATACTGGTAGGTAGTAGTACAATAGCTAAATGGTGTTTTCTATTTCCACACTGAGATGTGGTGCTGGCCACAGGTCAATGAGTTTTACCCTCTCCTATCCAAACCTTCAAAATAACACCACAAAACACTGTCTCGACCTGCAGGAGCAACCTCAATAGATACGGTTGGTTGCTGCAGTCTCAAAGCAATTGGCCAGCCAGTTTAAAATCAACCCAGACTTTTCTTATTTTTACTTCAAAAGACCAACCAGCACAACCAATCCAGCCCCTACCCATTTAGATGTCAATGACGGACTACCATTGCATCCAATCCAGTTCCCACACCTTCAATGTTCCCAATGGTGGACCACCAATCAAGTTCCCGCACCTCCGATGCTCCCTACTGGCCAACCACATCCAATCTGTTCGCGCCCCTAGGTCGACCAATCCACTTCCCGCCCTGTTGTTGCTCCCAGTGGTGGACCACCTCAACCAATCCATCTGCTGCCCCTTCAATGCTCCCACTGGCCAGGGGAAATAGCACTGGTTTATTAATTCATTTTTTAAATTGAAATTTTCCCACCATTTCTCCGCTTAGTTAATCCCCACGCTGGCCTGCGGGAGGATGATTGGCGTGTAATTACTGGCTGTTGGTACAGACAAGACCCAATATGTGCTTTCTCTACGGTTTCCATCTCCCTCTCTATCTCTATGATTTCCCTCTCTCAATCTACTCTCTCTCTCGTCTCTAAAGCAGCAAGATCTCTTTGTTAATCTCCATCCTCTCCTCTCTCCACTTCTCTCTCTCCATCTCTTACTGTACTCTCTTCCCCTATTCTTTTCCATCTGCTTCCTATTCTCTCTCTCTCTTTCCTCTCTATCCTCAATTTCTCTCCTCTTTTCTTTCGTCCTGGCACTTCATCTTCTCTCTCCTTCCTCTATCTGTCTATCTGAGGAGATATCATCTCCCTAGGGAGTCTGTGAGTGGGTGTTAGTTTTAAAAATATCTCTTTATTTCTCCTTTTGCCAGTGAGTGAGATAAGCGTGGAAAAAGAACAGTTTAGTTTACCGTTCTGTAATAATTTTCTGTGTCAATCTATCGAGGCTGGTATCAAGTCTGAGCCAAAGGGCGAGTTAAACTTCTCTGATCATTCTGTTGAGGACACATGTTAATAAAGCAGGCCTGAGATAACAGTAATTACCTCTATGTGGCTTCTGCTCCGCTCCTCGCTGGGGACACACTGTACTGCACTGCACTGTGCTGCGCTGGGCTGTGAGAGAGAAGTCTGCCTCTAGTCAGGCCGTTACGTCCCGAAGATTAATTCTGTTTTTCATTAGAGTACACCCTCAGTGATACACCAAACGTAACATTCCGCCTCTCCTCACCCCCTCCTCCTCACCTCTCTTTCCTCCTCACCCCGCCTCTCTCTAACTCCCTCTCCCTCTCTCCCCTCCTCCCCCTCTCCCCTCCCCCTCTCTCCCCTCACCCCTTCCGCCTCTCCTTAAACCTCTTCCGCCTTCCTCCTCCCCCTCTCCCCTCTCTCTCTCCTCACCCCTTCCGCCTCTCCTTAAACCTCTTCCTCCCCCCTCCTCCCCCTCCCTCTCCCCTCTCTCTCCTCACCTCTCCCCTTCTTCATCCCCTCCTCTCTCTTCACTCGATCACTCCCTCTGCTTCTCTCCCTGTGTCTATCGCCTCCATATTAGCATAAGTAATTAGAGATTCCTATGTGCCTGCATGGGGCTGCCAATTTAAAATGAATATGTTGATCTCTTTGATTCGTTTGGATTTGGGAGCTGCCTGTCATGTACAATTAAGATAACGTGTAGGGGTGGTAGAGTGCAGGGTGGGGGACGAGGGGCTCGGTGGGGGGGTTTGCGAAACCCCCCCTCTTAAACTGTTATCTCTTTTTATTTTTTTGTTCCCAACTCTCCAGAGCTCTGTGAAGACTAAAGAGCTGTGGAGAGAAACAGAGGGCTGCTGGTGAATACTGAAGTATAGTGAGTCTGTGGGGCCAGTGGCGGTACAGGAAGATGAATGGGGGCTGTGACTCTGGCTCCATGTAATTCCATTGATTTAACTTCACAGGAAATCTGCAAGAAACACAGGGATCTATACCCACTTAAACTGACAAATAACACTTGCTTTAAATAAAGGGCCATGCCAAAACGGGCGAACAGACTGAACAGTGCTCTCGCACAGTTAAAGTCACAGCATTTAAGTTTTACCCAATCAAAAAGCACGTCTGATTTGTCGACTTGAGAAAGTTTCAGTAGGAACTGTCATCATGGACCATGAATTCATTTTGACCTACTAAATGACAACTTTGAACAAGTTACAAAAATGAAGTAAACACCTCTTTCACCTGCAGCTAAATGTGGTTGGATAATTCACCTTTGATGTTAGTGAAGAACCTGAGTTTACTACCTGTGAAGACTTTCTCATCAGGCATACATATTACATACAGATGGCCGTAAATAAAGAGATGGACATCTGACTCATGCCTGCACAATACACACACCACTTCTGTCACTTTAAAGTAACCCTGGGGCCGATTGTTGTTCAACACAAGAAATGTCTTCGACCTCGCATCTTCTGTGACTTCCTGCTTTGCATGAATTACTCTGTCACGCTCAGGCTGGGGAGCGATGGTTCTGTTCATCATTTGGAGATTATTTTCCGTTTTCATGCAGAGGGCCTGCTGACAGTGGTGTGTGTGTGTGTGTATGTAAAAGAGATGTGTGTGTATGTGTGTGTGTATGTGCATGCATGTGTGTGTGTGTGCTTATTAAAGCTGCTTTGAAAGGAGGAGCAGGAAGGCAGGCAAAACATTTTTTTTTTTACTGTTCTGACAACATCATTTGCATTCTGTAATTAACTGTCTCTCTTGCTCTCTTCCCCCCTCTTTTTTCACTCCCCTCCACTTACTTTTCTGCAGGGGTTAGTGTCTGACGCTTCCCAGCCTGTGAATTAGGTCTGTGTTGCCCTGGTAACAGGTCTTTATCAAAGACCAACACACTGAGGTGGGAGAAAAGCCGACATCTGAGGGAAGTGCGTGTGTGTGTGTGTGTGTGTGGGGGGTGTGGGTGTGTGATTGCGTGACTATGTTTTTCTGAACTGGAAAGAATAGGAGAAAGATGGAGAAACAATGACATTGGAGTTTCCAGGTTGATTGCTGCAGGCAGGCAGGCAGGGTTCCAGAATAATTGCAGGTGGTAGGGCCTCTCTGATAACACTCCATCAATGCTGCCATGCCACTGCGACAGCAAGGGTCCTGTAGAGTAATGCTCATTCACAAATACTGCACTACAACTGCCACCACACTGCAGAGGGTCTGCCTTTACTACTATCAACTATTACAACTATCTCTGCCTATACTACTATCAACTATTACAACTATCTCTGCCTATACTACTATCAACTATTACAACTATCTCTGCCTATACTACTATCAACTATTACAACTCACATTAACATTACAACTAGCTAATAATACAAATAATAAATGCAAAAAACTCTATTGGTGTCTTGGCAGTGAAGTTATTTGTCACTTCACTTCTGCTGTTTGTGTGCGCGTGTGTGAGTGTGTATCCCAGCCCAGCAGTCGGTTTATCACAGCCCAGATCGATCACTGCATAGGAGGGGTATCTGAACACTAAACAGTAGACCACTGTGAGTCCCTGACTTTTGTCTGCTCCCTACGTTCCCTCTGTGTCCTCTGAGTGGGAATGGAGGCATGGCCATTAGCCAGCGGCCAGGAGAGTGTCTCCATGTAATGGCTATTGAACGGGCCGCTCCACTCACAACGAGAGGTAATCAAAGCCCTGTATAATTACACACCTCTCTACTCCTCTCCTCGCCTCCCAAAGATCAGCCATTGTGCCCTGAGCTCTCCACTTTGTAATGACACAGGTAGGGGATAAGGCAGGGCGGAAGGTGGCTGGAGTAAGGGGGAGGGGGGGAGTCACAGATGCAATTATGTGCCAATAGTAGAGGTGCATAAAGATGGTTACCACCATTTTCTCATTTGCTAAGTTCACTGTATTGTACATTGGTCTCCATTACTCTTTTTTTTGGATGGTCATTAGCACAGTAAGCATGATCCCGATTTTAGCTCAGAGACGACGACAATAACAATGTGCTGGTTTATTGGTGCATTGAACCATGTCACACGCCGTAAATTAAAAACTCTATGAATAGTGCTAAAACAATGACGTCATATTCTAAATTCTGCCACCTTTATGCATGTTCGCCATTGCAAAGCAGCGTTTGCTATTTAGTTTTACTAAGAGTGGGTTGGCTAGTAAAGAAACAGAGAGCAATACTGCATCTCTTTTTCTGACCAAGAGGGGGTGAGAGCACAAAAAATCTATTTTCACTTTGTCAGGGAATGGACTGGTACTGCACTCATAAACTAAGAAATAAAGGCTTCAAGAAAATTTAACTACTGATACAACATGGGCCCAAGGGCCTATAGAAAACCAATCAGTGTGATTGGTAGGTCTGGCTATCTTGCCTCCCAGCTTTTAGAGACTGAAGAAGGCCCATTAACCCTGACCAAGGCAGCTTGACTCTCACTGCTACTGTCATTAAACCAAATCCTTGCTTTCATGGACTGATAGGGTCTATAGTATGGCGTGCATTGCCATCATTTGAATAGGGGCAGTTCCGTAGTCACTAAGTGTTCTAACTTCAACGCTGACTTTGATCTGCATGCTGCTCCAGTCCCCCTCTGTCATCTCTAATAGGAACGGCCCTAATTAGAGGCCCTCTGCAGAACTTACACACATATTCTCTCTCC
Source organism: Coregonus clupeaformis (assembly GCF_020615455.1). Classification (NCBI taxonomy): domain Eukaryota; kingdom Metazoa; phylum Chordata; class Actinopteri; order Salmoniformes; family Salmonidae; genus Coregonus; species Coregonus clupeaformis. Next base: position 16,518,754 of record NC_059219.1, read on the forward strand.
TCTCCTCTTTCCTTCTCTCACTCCATCACAGGTTTAGCATTTATATTGCCTATGATTATACCTTCCCAAGCATCCCATTTATAGGGACTGTTGTATCATTTCAGACACACGCATTCAACTCTTATAACATCAGCGTGCCCCCTGTGAACCCAGGACCCTTTAGATGGCTTTTATTTAAGACCAGGTTCCTTGAGCTGGCTTTGGTGCATTAGGGGCTTATTTGCTGATTCACTAATTCATTGTGTGTTAGTGTTAAACTGTTAATACGCCCATTTCCTATTTTGACTTGTACTTGTTCGCTCAGAGAGACCCATGAGTGATTGACAGGCTCCTGTAAACAGGAGAGACAGAGAGTATTTGAAGATAGGCCTATTCTCTATGACAGGTAGAGAAGGTTTTCTTAGTCAAGTGGAAATCACAACATGTGTCCTGCTAGGTAAAACAAGTGTCCTCTCTCCTCTCTAGTGCGCTCTCTCACACACTTCTCCAATGACAGCAGCACATTGTCCATATTCACTCCCCTGGTGTTTCCTCTCTCTCTCTACCTCCCCTCTCCCCCCCGACTCTCTCTGTGTCTGTCTCTCTCCCTCCACAAATCATCAGGGGTGTACATGAGAAAACTAACTGGAAAAGTCTTAACCATTCAGAAAATAAGGCATTTCTCCCAGCTCCCGTGTGCTTCTTTGACCGTTGGGTTCTGGCTTGTCCTTATCAGTGTGTGTCAGGGTGGAGGGAGAGAGAGACAGAGGAGAGAGAGAGAGCGAGAGAGAGAGAGAAAGAGAGAAAGTGAGAGGAAAGAGAGAGAAGGGAGAGAGGGGAGAGAGAGAGGAGGGAGAGAGGAACGAAGCTAATCCAAAATAGCTTTTCTTCGCTAATCTCAAATGAGATGGAAATCCGGCCGATTCAGAACACCAAAACATGCAGCCTTCTGCTGTACGAGCTGGCTTAAGGTGAAAAAACAATAAATTACAAATATTAAAAATTAATAATGAAATGGAAAAAGTAGAGAGTAAAAAAAGTATTTTGGACTCAGCAACAGTAGCCACTGTTTTGGATTTTCACTGCACAAGTTTGCTTGTGTTTACTTGATCATAGAATTACATAGAATATTTGATCGGATCTCTGTGGTGTTGAATCTGTTCTTTAGTCACTGTGTGTCAATGTTTGTGATTCATCAAACCATCTAGAGCATGAGGTCTACCTTTCCCATCTCCAGTGTGTCAGAGGTTGGTGTTGTGTGATGAAATTATAGATGATATTCATGCCTCTCTCTTTACTTCATTTACAGCTAATTCCGTTGGTGGAGTGAGATTAATTATGTGAAAATTAATAGTTGGCCTTCCATGTAGCACAGTTGTTGTCATGCCTCCTCCTGAGGTTAGGAGGATAAAGAAGTATTAGTCAGAGAAAGAACGTCTCCCTGTTCACCCTCTGCTCATGAATCTGTACGTTTCTCTCTCTTTCTCTCTGCATCTCCCTTTCAATCCCTCAATCTCTCTTCCTCTTTCCCTCCCTCCCCCACCTCTCTCCCTCTCTATCCCCCCTCCCTCCATATCCCTCCCTCCCTCATCTCTTTCTACTGCTCTTTCACTAAAACTCCTAGAGCTTTAAGACTGATTACTGTTCAACGTTACGCTCTGTCATTTCTCAAAAACAGTATTCTACACTATACAGTCAGTTTACTATGCTATGGCATCCTGTTAGGTGTTGTGTGTTCTTTCCTCTTTCCTCAAGCCTTGACAATGCAGGTCAAGCTAACCTGTTGTAAAGTTTAATCTGACCCACTTCAGTGTTCGGTATCAGTGAGCTGGACGGATAGAGGTCGCTGAGTATTTTAATCACCTGCAGAGAGAGAGAAAGAGAGGAAGAGAGAAAGGGAGTGAGAGACAGAGAGAGAGAGAAAGAAACGTCAGCGTTTGGCAGGAGAGAGAAAGTGAGCTAGTCATTTAGTGAGGCATGGAAGACAGATCAGTCTGAATCCTAATTGGAGCGTTTTACAGTTGAATCATCCCCAGATGTGACAGAGCCTCACCTGGTCTGGTCCCTACACAGGGCTTAATCAGCAGAGTGTGTGTATGTGGTGTATGTGTGTGTGTTGGGGTTGGGGGGGGGGCAGTGACACCTCCATTCATCTTTGAGGAACTGGCAAAGAACGCCCCTCTCTCACTAATGGCATTATTTGTTATTCAGACGTCAGGCAGATGCATTCTAATTCACCCTCACCCCTCTTCTCGGCGTACGAATACACACACACACACACACACACACACACACACACACACACACACACACACACACACACATCGCAAATATAAATAAATAAAAATGACATTCATGAGCCAGAACTAAGCAGTACTTCTTTCTTGTGTTGTTGGGCTGTGTTTTTCTTTCTTCACGCCTGTGAGCTTTTATTATTTATTTTTCTCTTCAAGTCACTCACTTCCTGTTCCTGTTTGATCCTGGAGAAGAAAGGCCAGTGGTGCTGAAAGAGTCTGAGCCGGCCTCCCAGACTCACACAGCCAATAAGATTAGTCCCCCGCTTGTTCAGGATTCTGGACTTTCTTTGTCAAAGAAAAACACTTTGGCCAAACTCGCTGCTGACTGCACTGCAGTAAAAAGGAGTGGCTGGCTGCATCGTGGCTGGTCGCTCCAGGACCACAGTCAGCTCCACTGAGGGATGTGGCAGAACAGGAGCAAATACTAGCTGGGATTATCCTGTTCAAACTGGGGTCTGGGTTCTCATTTTTACAATTTTTCTGTCTGCAGCTTTGTCTCTCTCTCTCTCTCTCTCTCTCTCTCTCTCTCTCTCTCTCTCTCTCTCACACATAATTATCACACATTTTCCCCTGTCTTTCTCCCTTGTCCCCCTCTCTTTCCCTCTTTCCTTTTATCCCTACCATTGGTTCCTAATAGTTCTCCTCTTACATTATTTCCAATATAGTTCTTGGAAAATGTCACTTGCTTAATTAATCAGAGAGACTGGGAGAGAGCATAATGATAAAGGGGCTGAGGGGCAGGGATGGGTTAGCCACTGAACCTGTTAAGAAGACTGACCTTTAAAGCTTTAAAGCGTGAGGAAAAGGTCGGGGGAATCTTAAGGATGTACCCAAATGTTCAGTGTGCCTTCTAGGGCTTCCCCCAAGCACTGACTGTGCTCAGTCTGAACACTAGAGGGAGCCAATGCTCTTCTCTCTCACTCGCCAACACCGCCAGCTTTGTAAAGGGGTGACTACAAAATATACGATAGCATCTTTATATGCACTGTAAAAAAGAATCCTGTTGTTTTTACAGTAACTTACTGGCAGCCAGTTATCTGTAAGTTAGTGTAAAAAAGGTAAAGTATATTACCGTAAATTCCAAATAAACGTTGGTTTAACAGTACATTACTGTACTGTTAAACCAAAGTAACATACTTTTAAACCAAAGTTTGGAAATGATGGTAACATACTGTACCTTTTTTTGTATGTGAGTGCTTTAGTGTTTGAATGCTGACAGATCTGTGCCAATGCATGAGTGAGTGTATTGGCAGATATGTTTTGATGGTTGTGCGTATTACTCGTTTGCCAGGCCATCATTGTAAACAATAATTTGTTCTTAACTGACTTGTGTGGTTAGATAAAGGTTATTTAAAATGAAAGTATACTTGCTTTAATAAAGTGCACTACCAGAGCTAACCGCCACTATCACTAATACTACTACTACTACTACTACTACTACTACTACTACTACTAATACTACTACTACTACTACTACTACTACTACTACTGCTACTGCTACTGCTACTGCTACTGCTACTATCAAGGATGATCACAACCTATATGACTACAATAAGTGCTACAAAGACAACAACAGTGATTCAGTACATGTGGCTACCAGCTCTTCTACTCTGCTAGCCTCCAGGGACTGCAGTAGTATCTTGGGACAGAGGGAGCTAATGGCAGGTGGATATACAGCAGTTCAGTTCTATCTCTCTGCCTGCCTGTCTGCCTGGCTAGCGGTTGGCTTGCTTGACTCCTCCGTATCACTGGATCTCCCTCCATCCCTGTACAGAGCAGAGCGAGCGCCTTTAGGGCTTTCAACCCTTATCATCAGTGAAATGCATTAAAGAGAACATTAATATAAAAGAACAGCCCAGAATGTTCCTTCCAGAAGGCTCAAAAAGAATCCAACAGCAACATCACACATTTGAGGTGTGGACTAGACTGAAGAAGGTTTCTGGTCACAATGCTACTACACAAAACTTAGACATGCAAAGTCAAACATACCCATTCACACAAATACAAACACTCAAAGCACAAAGAAATACATACTGTACACATAGCTATTCACACAAATACAAAGACCCACACACAAAAAGATACCTGTACAGATCATTCTACCCACTCACAATTAAATCTACTGTATGTGACACATGACTGGAATCTGAACAAGAATCGAGCACACATGCTCCTTAGAAATCTTAAGCTACTTCCACTCTACATTCATTCACACACAGTGGTTGAGAATGCAGTGATGTCACCGCCTGGTCTTTTCAACGACAGGGGATAAGGAGAGAGAAAGGGCCCATTGAGTGAGGTGGTCCCTACCTCCATTCACACTCTCCGTCTCTGTGAATGATTCCAGAAACAGCTCCTCGACTCCCACTGCTGACCGGGCCTTGCCTTGCACTCCTGCTTCATACTCTGCTTGCACCCCGGCTTCGTACTTTGGTCATTGATTGATGCGTCTGAGGGCAGCTACAGCTGAAATGCAGAAAATGTTACAGTAGTGAGAAAATAGAAATATGAAGGAAGGATGCCCACCAGCGATCATATATGCCCTTCCATCAATGTGTGTCAAACCAAGGCAGTTAGACTTCTGTAGGTGCTAAGTGCTGACCTGCTGACAGTCATAGTCAACCTGCGTCACAGCTCTCCCTACCTCACACTCGCACATTAAAGTGCACATAGGCATGCGCACACAGGCATGCTCATACACACACTCTCTCTCTCTCACACACACACACACACAAACACACACTCTTTCCTTTCGTGATAAGAACCTCTATGGGCCAGAAATATGAGTTACCCAGCAGTATGAGTTACCTAGCAGTATGTGTTACCCAGCAGTATGAGTTACCCAGCGGTATGAGTTACCCAGCAGAATGCGTTACCCAGCAGTATGAGTTACCCAGCAGTATGAGTTACCCAGCAGTATGAGTTACCCAGCAGTATGAGTTACCCAGCAGTATGCGTTACCCAGCAGTATGAGTTACCCGGCAGTATGAGTTACCCGGCAGTATGCGTTACCCGGCAGTATGCGTTACCCGGCAGTATGCGTTACCCGGCAGTATGCGTTACCCGGCAGTATGAGTTACCCGGCAGTATGCGTTACCCGGCAGTATGCGTTACCCGGCAGTATGAGTTACCCGGCAGTATGAGTTACCCGGCAGTATGAGTTACCCGGCAGTATGCGTTACCCAGCAGTATGAGTTACCCGGCAGTATGAGTTACCCGGCAGTATGCGTTACCCGGCAGTATGAGTTACCCGGCAGTATGCGTTACCCAGCAGTATGCGTTACCCGGCAGTATGAGTTACCCAACAGTATGAGTTACCCAGCAGTATGCGTTACCCAGCAGTATGAGTTACCCAGCAGTATGAGTTACCCAGCAGTATGCGTTACCCAGCAGTATGAGTTACCCAGCAGTATGCATTATTTATTTATTTATTTATTTTTAGTCATTTAGCAGACGCTCTTATCCAGAACGACTTACAGGAGCAATTAGGGTTAAGTGCCTTGCTCAAGGGCACATCGACAGATTTTTCACCTAGTCGGCTCGGGGATTAGAACCAGCGACCTTTCAGTTACTGGCACTATGCTCTTAACCACTAAGCTACCTGCCGCCCTACACCCAGCAGTATGCTTTATCCGGCAGTATAAGTTACCCGGCAGATTGAGTTACCCGGAAGTATGAGTTACCTGGCAGTATGTGTTACCCGGCAGTATGAGTTACCCGGCAGTATGAGTTACCCAGCAGTATGTGTTACCCAGCAGTATGAGTTACCCGGCAGTATGCATTACCCGGCAGTATGTGTTACTCGTCAGTATGAGTTACCCAGCAGTATGAATTACCCAACAGTATGAGTTACCCAGCAGTATGCGTTACCCAGCAGTATGAGTTACCCAGCAGTATGAGATACCCAGCAGTATGTGTTACCCGGCAGTATGAGTTACCCAGCAGTATGCGTTACCCAGCAGTATGAGTTACCCAGCAGTATGCGTTACCCAGCACAGTGGACAGAAATGGAGGAACGAAGCTCTACTCCTTTTCTCTCCGTCTCTCTCGCCCGCTAGGCTACCTCCTGCCTCCAGCTTCCCAAAACAGCAGGGTGAGAGAACCTTCAGTTGTAAACTCCCCACACGTTCCACTGGGAATCCCTCCTGAACCCTGTTTGACATTCAATGATTTAACCACACCACATACCGTTGAAACTAAGCATATACAATCTTCTCAACTGTAATAAAATAAACTATTTTTTATTGTTCATACACTACCGGTCAAAAGTTTTAGAACACCTACTCATTCAAGGGTTTTTTCTTTATTTTTACTATTTTCTACATTGTAGAATAATAGTGAAGACATCAAAACTATGAAATAACACATATGGAATCACGTAGTAACCAAAAAAGTGTTAAACAAATCAAAATATATTTTATACTTGAGATTCTTCAAATAGCCACCCTTTGCCTTGATGACAACTTTGCACACTCTTGGCATTCTCTCAACCAGCTTCACCTGGAATGCTTTTCCAACAGTCTTGAAGGAGTTCCCACATGTGCTTAGCACTTGTTGGCTGCTATTCCTTCACTCTGCCAACCGACTCATCCCAAACCATCTCAATTGGGTTGAGGTCGGGGGATTGTGGAGACCAGGTCATCTGATGCAGCGCTCCATCACTCTCCTTCTTGGTAAAATAGCCCTTACACAGCGTAGAGGTGTGTTGGGTCATTGTCCTGTTGAAAAACAAATGATAGTCCTATTATATGATAGTCGTATATATTTCTCTATCTCACTTTCCATCCTTTAACTAAATATACTTTCCTGCAACCCGTCTCACCCAATGTGGAACGGATTCTATTATTTCTTTATTTTTATCAAGAACCTATGGCTGAAACTAGCCAGCTAGCCAGCTAACTAGCTACTTGCTATTAGCCACCGTTAGCGGTCTTCACCACTGTCCGTGGCCTGCACTACCTACCAGCCAACTCTAGCCTGGACAATTATCGGCCAGTTTGCACAGCGTACTATCGATCCTGAGCATATCGGATTTCCTGCCGGAATCACTGAATCACTGGACCTTAACACCGGACCATCGCAACTAGCTAGCTGCAACCGAATGGCTGTTGTTGGCTAATCACCACTGTCCCGACGTACCAGTTAGCCTTGAGCTAGCCTCGAGCCAGGCCCATCTCCCGGCTATCTACCTCTCTGTCAACCGGACGGGACCTCCTAGTGTCGACACGGAGCCCCACCGATCCATCACGACTGGTCTGCCTGTAACGATCCCGGCAGTCTGAGTCGGGTCCTGTCTGGTGACTAGTGTTTCTGTTCGTGATCTCCAGTTTCCCGAGGGTTCGGGAACGCTCCGGGGAGCGCTCTTGTTTTCCGCACCTGCATCCCATCAGCAATCTGCACACCTGGTCCTGATCATCACCCTTCTTAGGCTCTGGCCTAACATCCAGTTCCTGCCGGATCGTTAGCCATGAACAGTATGTTTGTCAGCGTATCAGCCTCTAAGCTACTAGTGTTAGTTTTGTTGTTTTGCACCTTGTTGGCTTGCCGTGTACTTACCTCCGTTTGTTTCTATCTGCAGTCTCTCACCCGGAACCTTCTCCCAACCTCTGCCTGATGGTCGGCGGCTGCCGAGCCATTACCGGACCAACCACTGCACCCTCAACAACCCATCCACGCCACCCGCTCTGTGCCCTGGATTATTCAGCCTCACTCGGGAATCTGTTAAATAAACACTCACCTTTGTCTCCACGTACCTTGTCCTGGTCTGCTTCTGGGTTCTGGCTTAGTAAACCGTGACAGAACGATCCGGCCAGTAATGAACCCAGCGGACCTGGACTCTGTTCGCCATGCCATTACCCAGCAGGAGAAGATGTTGGGCCATCATAGCACGGTACTACAGGAGATCGCGTTGTCAGTTCGGAACCTTTCTACCGGTCTGACGGAGGTCCAGAACCAACGCAAGTGTCCGGTGGAGGATCCACTACCGGTTTCACCCATCTCGCCTGCCGCTTCTGAAGTTGTGTCCCTCCGTGAGCCCAAGGTTCCGACGCCGGATAAATATGAGGGGGAGCTGGGAAGATGCCGTTCCTTCCTTATGCAATGTGGATTAGTGTTCGATCTACAGCCCTACTCTTATGCCACAGACAAGGCTAGGATAGCCTTTGTGATTGAGTTGCTGCGTGGTCGAGCGCTGGAGTGGGCGTCAGCCGTTTGGGAACGACAGGATCCCTGCATGGCTTCATACCAGGGGTTCACGGCCGAGATGAGGAAGCTCTTCGACCATTCCGTCCGAGGGAGGGACGCAGCTAGGCGCCTGTTTTCACTTCACCAAGGAACTCGCAGCGTGGCCGACTTCGTGATCGAGTTCAAGACGTTGGCTGTGGAGAGTGGGTGGAACGAGGAGTCTCTGCAAGCGGCCTTTTACCAGGGTCTGTCGGAGCAGCTCAAGGATGAGTTGATCTCCTATCCGGAGCCTAGTGACCTGGACAGCTTGGTAGCCTTGTCGATTCGGGTGGATAATCGAGTCCGAGAGCGAAGGAGGGAGAAGCAATGGGGTCCGTCCAATCGATCAGCTTCTCAGTTCCCAGTCGGGTCGGGTGGTGGACCAGAACACGTCGATCATTCTCCACCACAAAGGATTAGTGGAGAGGACCTCTCTCCCGATTCTGAACCCATGCAAGTGGGGCGGCACGGGTTAACCAAGGAGGAGCGTCAACATAGACGTAAGACCAACTGCTGTCTCTACTGTGGTCGCTCGGGACATTACAGCTCCACTTGTTCCCGGCGGTCGTCAAACTGCCCGGCTCGCTAAAGTTGGGAGGACTTTTAGCGAGCCAGTTTCAACCTCTCAGTACCTCTGTCAGACCCCGTTTCCCGGCTACCCTTGTGAACAGGAATCAAAGCTTAGCGATTAACGCTTTTATCGATTCAGGTGCCGATGGAAGCTTTCTTGATGCCGAGTTGGTGGAACAGCTGGGGCTTTCCAAGGAGCAATTGCCGGAAGCCATTGAAGCGACCACTCTGAACGGCAGTAGTCTGGCACGTATCACGATGAGGACTGAACCGGTTAAGATGCGGCTGTCGGGGAATCATTCTGAGATGATTTCATTCTTCATTCTGCCGTCTTCCCATGTTCCTCTGGTCCTTGGATACCCCTGGCTGAAGGAACACAATCCCACGTTCGATTGGGTGACGGGCAAGGTAACGAGTTGGAGCCTTGATTGTCATGCTAACTGTCTCAAGACTGCCTGCCCCCATTCGGTTCCCAGTCAGGTGATTGAGGCTAAACCCCCCAGATTTGTCCCTGGTTCCCGAGACATATCACGATTTGGGGGAAGTTTTCAGTAAGCAGAAGGCTCTGTCACTCCCTCCCCCACCGACCATATGATTGTGCCATCAACCTGTTCCCGGGAGCTGTCTACCCCAAAGGAAGGTTATACAGTATCTCCCGACCTGAACGTGAGGCGTTGGAGACCTACATCAAAGAGTCCCTAGCGGCTGGTCTCGTTCGTCCCTCGTCATCACCCCTGGGGGCAGGATTCTTCTTTGTGGGTAAGAAGGATGGCTCTCTTCGACCGTGTATTGATTATCGGGGGTTGAATGCCATCACGGTCAAGAACAAGTATCCCCTGCCCTTGATGAGTTCTGCCTTCGACTCCTTACAGGGTGCTACGGTATTCACCAAGCTTGACCTACGCAATGCGTATCACATGGTCCGGATCAGAGAGGGGGACGAGTGGTTGACGGGTTTCAATACACCGATGGGTCACTTCGAGTATCAGGTGATGCCGTTTGGACTGACCAATGCTCCAGCGGTATTTCAGAGTATGGTGAACGACGTCCTGAGAGATATGATCGGTCTCTTTGTGTTTGTTTACCTGGATGACATTCTGATCTTCTCGAAGGAACCTTCCGACCACGTCCAGCATGTCCGGCAGGTTCTGCAGCGATTGTTGGAGAATCGCCTGTTCGTAAAGGCCGAGAAGTGCGAAGTTTCACGCCCACACGACATCCTTTCTCGGGTACATCATCTCCAGGGGAGAGATTAGGATGGACCAGGAGAAGGTTAGAGCGGTTCTGGAATGTGCCCAGCCCGGTGCGAGATTGCAGCTCCAGAGATTTTTGGGGTTTGCGAATTTCTACCGCAGATTCATCCGGGATTACAGCCGTGTGGCCGCTCCGTTAACTGCCTTGACTTCCAGTATCAGGACCTTCAAGTGGAATCCGGAGGCGGATCGAGCGTTTCTGGATTTGAAGAGGCGATTCACCAACGCACCGATTCTCTCTCAACCGGACACGGCCCGTCAGTTCGTCGTTGAGGTGGACGCGTCTGATGTGGGAGTTGGCGCCATCCTGTCGCAGCGATGCTCCACGGACAGTAAACTCCATCCCTGCGCCTACTACTCTCGTCGCCTTTCGCCTGCGGAGAGGAATTACGATGTGGGTAACCGGGAGCTTCTCGCGGTGAAACTTGCCTTGGAGGAGTGGCGCCACTGGTTGGAGGGGGCGGAGCAATCGTTTATTGTCTGGACTGACCACAAGAATCTTGCTTACGTGCAATCGGCTAAACGTCTCAACTCCCCGTCAGGCCAGGTGGGCGTTGTTTTTCGGACGATTCAAGTTTTCCCCTGACGTTCCGACCTGGATCTAAGAACGGCAAGGCGGACGCCTTGTCCTGGATGTTCTCCAAGACGGAGGAGAGTGGGTCCAAGATCGAGACAATTCTCCCCCGGAACTGCGTCGTGGGAGCAGTTATGTGGAAGATTGAGGAGGAGGTGCTGGCGGCCCTTCGGACTCAGCCCGGTCCCGGTAACGGTCCACCCGGTCGGTTGTTTGTGCCTGAGTCGGTTCGTCCTGCTGTCCTCAAATGGTCCCACGCCAGCAAGATGGCTTGTCACCCTGGCGTGGCTCGGACAATGGCGTTTCTTCGCAGACGTTTTTGGTGGCCTGCCATGGCCGAGGATACTCGGGGTTTTGTTGCTGCCTGTCCAGTGTGTGCGCAGAATAAGAGTACCAATCGGCCCAGCTCTGGACTACTTCACCCCCTTCCTATTCCCCGCGACCATGGTCGCATCTGGCCCTGGACTTCGTCACTGGGTTGCCCGCTTCTGAGGGGAACACGGTCGTTCTGACTATCGTGGACAGATTCAGCAAGTTCGCCCACTTTGTGCCAATTGCCAAGCTTCCCTCTGCCTCGAGACGTCCGAGATCCTGGTTAGGGAGGTTTTCAGGGTCCACGGTTTGCCCAGTGATATCGTTTCCGACCGTGGCCCTCAGTTTACCTCTGCTGTCTGGAAGTCCTTCTGTTTGGCCATTGGAGCTACAGTCAGTCTCACATCTGGTTTTCACCCCCAATCCAATGGTCAGGCGGAGAGAGCCAACCAGAAGATGGAATCCACGCTACGCTGTCTGGTCTCTTCCAACCCCACCTCCTGGGTCTCTCAGTTGCCTTGGGTTGAGTATGCCCACAATACTCTCCCTACATCTGCCACTGGGATGTCTCCTTTCCAGTGCCTGTATGGCTACCAACCTCCCCTGTTCCCTTCTCAGGAGAAGGAGCTCTCAGTGCCTTCTGTTCAGGCCCATATTCGTCGTTGCCACCGGACCTGGCATCGGGCCAGAAAGGCACTCCTTAGAGTTTCGGACCGGTATCAGCTCCAGGCGAATCGTCGCCGGATCCCCGCTCCCACCTATACCATCGGAGATAGGGTTTGGTTGGCCACACGGGATCTTCCGTTACGGACTGAGTCTAGGAAGTTGTTACCGAAGTTCATTGGTCCGTTTGTGGTGGAGAAGGTGATCAATCCAGTGGCAGTTCGACTCAAACTACCGAGGACGCTCAGAGTCCATCCCACCTTTCATGTCTCCTGCCTCAAGCCTGTCTTCCTCAGTCCTCTGTTGCCTCCTCCGCCTCCTCCTCCTCCTCCTCGGATGATCGGAGGTGGTCCTGCCTACACGGTGCGTCGCATCATGGATTCCAGACGGCGGGGCCGGGGTTTCCAGTATCTCGTGGACTGGGAGGGGTATGGCCCTGAAGAGAGGAGTTGGATTCCGCGGCGACAGGTCCTAGATGCTGACCTCATCAGTGACTTCTACCGCCTCCATCCTGGCACTCCGGGAGTCCGCCCGGTGGCGTTCGTCGGAGGGGGGTACTGTAACGATCCCGGCAGTCTGAGTCGGGTCCTGTCTGGTGACTAGTGTTTCTGTTCGTGATCTCCAGTTTCCCGAGGGTTCGGGAACGCTCCGGGAGCGCTCTTGTTTTCCGCACCTGCATCCCATCAGCAATCTGCACACCTGGTCCTGATCATCACCCTTCTTAGGCTCTGGCCTAACATCCAGTTCCTGCCGGATCGTTAGCCATGAACAGTATGTTTGTCAGCGTATCAGCCTCTAAGCTACTAGTGTTAGTTTTGTTGTTTTGCACCTTGTTGGCTTGCCGTGTACTTACCTCCGTTTGTTTCTATCTGCAGTCTCTCACCCGGAACCTTCTCCCAACCTCTGCCTGATGGTCGGCGGCTGCCGAGCCATTACCGGACCAACCACTGCACCCTCAACAACCCATCCACGCCACCCGCTCTGTGCCCTGGATTATTCAGCCTCACTCGGGAATCTGTTAAATAAACACTCACCTTTGTCTCCACGTACCTTGTCCTGGTCTGCTTCTGGGTTCTGGCTTAGTAAACCGTGACACTGCCGACATAATCGTCTGAACAGGCTTCCCGTTGCGACGACCACGAAGATCCATCTGCTAGCCCCGGCCCACTAGCACGCGCAATCAACAGCCGTGCCTCCTGCTCGCCTGTGAAGTAGCAGCCTACGAACTGCTCCCGGACTTACTTAGTGCTGTTCACTGGACCTTATGATCACTCAGCTACACAGCTAATGCCTGCTGGATTGTTCCTTTACACGGTACCCCATCCTGTTTATCTGTTTAGCCTCAGCCCAAACTTAATATGCCTAGCCTATTGCTGTTTGGGTTAGTTCTTATTATACAATTTCACTGTAGAGCCCCAAGTTCCGCTCAACCAGCCTCCCGAGAGCTCCTTTGTCCCACCCCCCATACACGCGGAGACCGGCTCAATCGGTACCTCCAGTGATGCTATCTCTTTCATAGTTACCCAATGCTTAGGTGTACCTCCACTGTACTCATATCCTTCCATGTCCTTGTCTGTACATAATGCGCTGAATCTATTCTACAACGCCTGGAAATCTGCCCCTTTTATTCTCTGTACCCAACGCACTAGAAGACCAGTTCTTAAAGCCTTTAGCCGTATCCTTATTCTATTCCTCCTCTGTTCCTCTGGTGATGTAGAGGTTAACCCAGGCCCTGTAGCCCCCAGTATCACTCCTACCCCCCAGGCGCTATCATTTGTTGACTTCTGTAACCGTAAAAGCCTTGGTTTCTTGCATGTTAACATCAGAGGCCTCCTCCCCAAGTTTGAGTTATTCACTGCATTAGCACACTCTGCCAACCCTGATGTTATAGCAGTGTCTGAATCTTGGCTTAGGAAGGCCACCAAAAATTCAGAAATGTCCATCCCGAACTACAACATTTTCCGTCTAGATAGAACTGCCAAAGGGGGCGGAGTTGCAATCTACTGTAGAGATAGCCTGCAGAGCTCTATAATACTATCCAGGTCTGTGCCCAAACAGTTTGAGCTTCTACTTCTAAAAATCCACCTTTCCAGAAATAAGTCTCTCACTATTGCTGCTTGCTACAGACCCCCCTCAGCCCTCAGTTGTGCCCTGGACACCATATGTGAATTGCTTGCCCCCCATCTATCCTCAGAGTTGTACTGCTTGGTGATCTAAACTGGGATATGCTTAACACCCCAGCCGTCCTACAATCTAAACTAGATGCCCTCAATCTCGCACAAACCAGGTAGAACCCTAAATCCATAAACATCGGCACCCTCATAGATATCATCCTGACTAATTTACCCTCTAAATACACCTCTGCTGTCTTCAACCAGGATCTCAGCGATCATTGCCTCATTGCCTGCGTCCATAATGGGTCCGCGGTCAAACGACCATCCCTCATCACTGTCAAACGCTCCCTAAAACACTTCAGCGAGCAGGCCTTTCTAATTGACCTGGCCCGGGTATCCTGGATGGATATTGACCTCATTCCGTCAGTAGAGGATGCCTGGATGTTCTTCAAAAGTGCTTTCCTCTCCATCTTAAATAAGCATGCCCCATTAAAAAAATGCAGAACTAAGAACAGATATAGCCCCTGGTTCACCCCAGACTTGACTGCCTTTGACCAGCACACAAACATCCTGTGGCGTACTGCATTAGCATCGAACAGCCCCCACGATATGCAACTTTTCAGGGAAATCAGGAACCAATATACACAATCAGTTAGGCTAGCTTTTTCAAACAGAAATGTGCATCCTGTAGCACTAACTCCAAAAAGTTTGGGGACACTGTAAAGTCTATGGAGAATAAGAGCACCTCCTCCCAGCTACCCACTGCACTGAGGCTAGTAAACACTGTCACCACCGATAATTGAGAATTTCAATAAACATCTTGCTACGGCTGGCCATGCTTTCCACCTGGCTACCCCTACCCCGGCCACCAGCTCTGCACCCTCCGCTGCAACTTGCCCATGCCCCCCCCCCCGCTTCTCCTTCTCCCAAATTCAGATAGCTGATGTCCTGAAAGAGCTGCTAAATCTGGACCCCTACAAATCAGCTGGGCTAGACAATCTGGACCCTTTCTTTCTAAAATTAGCCGCAGAAATTGTCGCAACCCCTATTACTAGCCTGTTCAACCTCTCTTTCGTATCGTCTGAGATCCCCAGAGATTGGAAAGCTGCCGCGGTCATCCCCCTCTTCAAAGGGGGTGACACTCTAGATCCAAACTGTTACAGACCTATATCCATCCTGCCCTGCCTTTCGAAAGTTTTTGAAAGCCAAGTTAACAAACAGTTCACCGACCATTTCGAATCACACCGTACCTTCTCCGCTATGCAATCTGGTTTCCGAGCTGGTCATGGGTGCACCTCAGCCACACTCAAGGTCCTAAACGATATAATAACCGCGATCGATAAAAGACAGTACTGTGCAGCCGTCTTCATCGACCTGGCCAATGCTTTTGACTCTGTCAATCACCGCATTCTTATTGGCAGACTAAATAGCCTTGGTTTCTAAAATGACAGCCTCGCCTGGTTCACCAACTACTTCTCAGATAGAGTTCAATGTGTCCAATCGGAGGGCCTGTTGTCTGGACCTCTGGCAGTCTCTATGGGG
This sequence comes from Coregonus clupeaformis, assembly GCF_020615455.1. Lineage (NCBI taxonomy): Eukaryota > Metazoa > Chordata > Actinopteri > Salmoniformes > Salmonidae > Coregonus > Coregonus clupeaformis. The sequence continues at coordinate 16,534,280 of NC_059219.1, forward strand.
GTGCCACAGGGTTCAATTCTCGGGCGACTCTATTCTCTGTGTATATCATTGATGTCGCTCTTGCTGCTGGTGACTCTCAGATCCACCTCTACGCAGACAACACCATTTTGTATACATCTGGCCCTTCATTGGACATTGTGTTAACAAACCTCCAAACGAGCTTCAATGCCATTCAACACTCCTTCGGTTGCCTCCAACTGCTCTTAAACGCTAGTAAAACTAGATGCATGCTCTTCAATCAAACGCTACTTGCACCCGCCCGCCCGACTAGAATCACTACTCGGCGGGTCTGACTTAGAATATGTGGACAACTACAAATACCTAGGTGTCTGGTTAGACCGTAAACTCTCCTTCCAGACTCACATTAAGCATCTCCAATCCAAAGTTAAATCTAGAATCGGCTTCCTATTTCGCAACAAAGCCTCCTTCACTCATGCTGCTAAACATGCCCTCGTAACACTGACTATCCTACCGATCCTTGACTTCGGCGATGTCATTTACAAAATAGCTTCCAACACTCTACTCAGCAAATTGGATGTAGTCTATCACAGTGCCATCCGTTTTGTCACCAAGGCCCCATATACTACCTACCATTGTGACCTGTATGCTCTCGTTGGCTGGCCCTCACTACATATTCGTTGCCAAACCCACTGGCTCCAGGTCATCTATAAATCACTACTAGGCAAATCCCCGCCTTATCTTAGATCATTGGTCACCATAGCAACACCCACCCGTAGTATGCGTTCCAGCAGGTATATCTCACTGGTCATTCCCAAAGCCAACACCTCCTTTGGCTGCCATTCCTTCCAGTTCTCTGCTGCAAATGACTGGAACGAACTGCAAAAATCTCTGAAGCTGGAGACACTTATCTCCCTCACTAACTTTAAGCATCAGTTGTTAGAGCAGCTTACCGATCACTGCACCTGTACACTGCCCATCTGTAATTAGCCCATCCAACTACCTCATCCCCATATTGTTATTTACATTGTTATTTATTTTGCTCATTTGCACCCCAGTATCTCTATTTGCACATCATCTTCTGCACATCTATCACTCCAGTGTTAATACTAAATTGTAATTATTTTGCACTATGGCCTATTTATTGCCTTACCTCCATAACTTACTACATTTGCACACACTGTATATAGATTTTATATTGTGTTATTGACTGTACGTTTTGTTTATTCCATATGTAACTCTGTGTTGTTGTTGTTTTTATCGCACTGCTTTGCTTTATCTTGGCCAGGTCGCAGTTGTAAATGAGAACTTTGTTCTCAACTGGCTTACCTGGTTAAATAAAGGTGAAATAAAATTAAAATTAAAATTAAGCCCAAACCAGATGGGATGGTGTATCGCTGCAGAATGCTGTGGTAGCCATGCTGGTTAAGTGTGCCTTGAATTCTAAATAAATCACAGACAGTGTCACCAGCAAAGCACCCACACACCATAACACCTCCTCCTCCATGCTTTACGGTGAGAACTACACATGCGGAGATCATCCGTTCACCTACACCGCGTCTCACAAAGACACGGCGGTTGGAACCAAAAATCTCAATTTTGGACTCCAGACCAAAGGACAAATTTCCACTGGTCTAATGTCCATTGCTCGTGTTTCTTGACCCAAGCAGGTCTCTTCTTATTATTGGTGTCCTTTAGTAGTGGTTCTTTGCAGCAATTTGACCATGAAGGCCTGATTCACACAGTCCCCTCTGAACAGTTGATGTTGAGATGTGTCCGTGACTTGAACTCTGTGAAGCATTTATTTGCAATTTCTGAGGCTGGTAACTCTAATGAACTTATCCTCTGCAGCAGAGCTAACTCTGGGTCTTCCATTCCTGTGGTGGTCCTCATGAGAGCCAGTTTCATCATAGCGCTTGATGGTTTTTGCGACTACACTTGAAGAAACTTTCAAAGTTCTTGAAATGTTCCATATTATATTGACTGACCTTCATGTCTTAAAGTAATGATGGACTGTCGTTTCTCTTTGCTTATTTGAGCTGTTTTTGCCATAATATGGACTTGGTATTTTACCAAATAGGGCTATCTTCTGTATACCCCCCTACCTTGTCACAACACAACTGTTTGGCTCAAACGCATTAAGAAGGAAAGAAATTCCACAAATTAACTTTTAAGAAGGCACACCTGTTAATTGAAATGCATTCCAGGTGACTACCTCATGAAGCTGGTTGAGAGAATGCCAAGAGTGTGCAAAGCTGTCATCAAGGCAAAGGGTGGCTACTTGGAAGAATCTCAAATATAACATATCTTTTGATTTGTTTAACACTTTTTTGGTTACTACACGATTTTACATTTACATTTACATTTACGTCATTTAGCAGACACTCTTATCCAGAGCGACTTACAGTTAGTAAGTGCATACATTTTTCATACTGGCCCCCCGTGGGAAACGAACCCACAACCCTGGCGTTGCAAGCGCCATGCTCTACCAACTGAGCTACAGGGGACCTGATTTGATTCCATATGTGTTATTTCATAGTTTTGATGACTTCACTATTATTCTAAATGTAGAAAATAGTACAAATTTAGAAAAACCCTTAAATAAAACTTTTGACCAGTAGTGTACATCTAAAGGATATGTAGTAGTACACATGGCCGGTCAGGCTTCCAAATTCCAAAACACTCAGCAGGACATACAGTATGAGTAGCATCTTCTGATAAATTAGTAATGACATCACATCCTGATGGAAGAGAGGGCACATGCAAACAGAGTGGCTTTCCTTGTTAACGCAGGAGCAAAGGAACCTGAAAGTTTTATGATAACTCAATTATTCAGACTACAGTTTGGATGACAAAAAACAGGGACATTCTGAAAAAATTTACACTGAGTATACCTAACATTAGGAATACCTTCCTAATATTGAGTTGCACCCCCCCCCCCCTCAGAACAGCATACATTTTTCGGGGCATGGACTGTACAAGGTGTAGAAAGCGTTCCACAGGGATGCTGGCCCATGTTGACTCCAATGCTTCCCATGGTTGTGTCATGTTGGCTGGATGTCCTTTGAGTGGTGGACCATTCTTGATACACACGGGAAACTGTTGAGCATGAAAAACCCAGCAGCATTGCAGTTCTTGACACAAACTGGTGCGCCTGGCACCTACTACCATACCCCGTTCAAAGGCACTTACATTTTTTGTCTTGCCCATTCACCCTCTGAATGGCACACATACACAATCCATCTCAATTGTCTCAAGGCTTAAAAATCCTTCTTTAACCTGTCTCCTCCCCTTCATCTAAACTGATTGAAGTGGATTTAAGAGGTGACATCAATAACGGATCATAGCTTTCACCTGGATTCACCTGGTCAGTCTATGACGTGGAAGAGCAGGTGTTCTTACATTTTTGTATACTCAGTGTATAATCTATTGAAAAGGGAAGATATGTTGAGTGGGTAGTGAGTAGACAAGAACATCTACAAATTATCATAATTAGCAGAGTTATTGGTGAGTTTGGACACGCAGACACACCAAACACACATATGCTGTAGCCTACGTACACATAATGTACACACACACACACACAATCCAGCAATAGACAAAGTATTTTCCTGTGTCTCTCTTTCTGTGGAGTAATTTAGTTTTGTCATTAGGGTGGAGAGGTGGGGGGCGGTGGATGGGGGGTGGCGGAGCGGTGGGGGTCGGTGTGATATGTAATGGGATGAGGGAGAGGGTCATTTCTTCCAGCATGCTGCATGGACAGGCACCTCCACTCAGTCAGCCACCATTTTGATGAAATTAAGGACGCTCTTCACCATCTTCCCCTCTTCCCTCCACATCCCCCTTTCCTTCCCTCCTAAAAAGATTAGGCCACTTCAGGGACATTATTTGGATTGTTTATCACTCGCTGCAGCAATTGAAATGAAGTGGATTCTATTAAAGAGTCTCTCTCTTTCTGCAAAGATCTGAATTTCTCTCTCTCTCTTTTCGCTCTATTTAACCTCTACACTCTTAGAAATAAAGGTGCTATCTAGAACCTTTAAGGGTTCTTCAGCTGTCCCCATAAGAGAACCCTTTGAATAACCCTTTTTGATTCCAGGTAGAACACTTTTGGGTTCTATGTAGAACCCCTTTCTACAGAGGGTTCTACATGGAACCCAAAAGGGTTATACCTGGAACCAAAAAGGGTTCTACATGGAACCAAAAAGGGTTCTCCTATGGGGACAGCCGAAGAACCCTTTTAGAACCCTTTTTCCTAAGAGTATACCATATGTGTGTGTTTGTGTGTGTATGTGAGTGCACATGTGAACATGTGTCAGTGTGTTAGTACGCAGAGTATTAGACAAACACGGCTTGTTCTAAGTGTGAAATGCATGAACAAAAGCCATTTATGTGGCGCTGATAGAATTGATGCTATACCCAGTACCACAGTCATTCATTTAGATTAGCCTCATCACTAGCATTGTTAATTACTCCGAGAGATTGGGAGAAGCTCCGATTACCAAATTAGCTTAGTGTATTTAGTCAGGACTAATCCTTGGCAATGCCTTGTTTCAGGATTTGATGAGGAAGACAGACAGACAGACAGACCACAAATATACATATCACACAAAACCACACAACCAACCTGGATCAGGCATGTCTAAGTCTTGGTGTGTTTGCTAATTGCGCATTAGTAACAATATGATTGTGTGTAGAGTGTGGTATGTGGTTTGCTGTAATTAATGTGTTTACAGTCAAACATAACCACACAGCCAAATCTATTACAAATCACACTTAACCCCCACTGTCATCCATTACATTAATATAATAATAAATAATAACCCTGAACATTTTTCATTACTCATCACAATTACAGTACTGTATATGACGTAGCATCACGCTGGTGAGAGAGAGGGGCTCTCCCTGTGTTGTATGTTTAGTGGTTCTCTCCTCTATCTGTCACATGGGCCTCAGGGGTGTCGGCCCTGTCACAGTCAAGCCGGCTGATTGGCTGTTTAGGGATGATGGACAGCTCTCATGACTGATGTACTGTGTATACTGTGTGTGTGTGTGTGCGTATGTGTGTGGGCAGGGTTCTCCATCCCTGTTCCTGGAGAACTACAATCCTGTAGGTTTCTGCTCCAACCCTAATGTAGCGCAACTGATTCTAATAATTAGCTGCTTGATAATCTGAATCAGGTTAGTTACAACTGGGGTTGTAGCGAAAACCTACAGGAGGGTATCTCTCCAGGAACAGGGTTGGAGAACCCTGCTACTGGTAATAGGGTGTGAGCTTCTTCTTCCAATCACATTGAATCACACACCATCCAGGTATAGTGATGTATTTAATGGTGTCTAGAACATGATGCAGTGTCACCAGATATATATATATACTCATTAAAGGTCATGACATTTGACGACATATGACTTGAATGTAAAAGTGGGCGTGTCATCCTACTCTCATATGAAAAATATAAAAATACTCTATAACAGGGGTCGGCAACAGGTGACGTTGCCTTAGTGACGTGTCATACAGACGGTGCTCTGGATGATGGCTTGTAGGGGAGGAGCGCTGGCTAAAAGTACTGCAACATAGGGAATAGGGTGCCATTTGAGACGTAGCCTTAGTGACGTTATATAGTCTCATATAGCTGATGCTCTGGATGATGTCTTCCAGGGGACCAATATGAGGAACACAGGACACTAATGAATCTGTGCGTAACATCTGCTGAGACTCTCTCCGCACGCAGGCTGCTATTACAGGGATGTGATGGAGAGCCCAGCCAGAACCAGACATTAATTGCTGACGCCGCCAGATGCCAATCCTCCCTCCTGGTAGGGCGCAGCGTGCGTGATGGACAGGATGGATTGCTTTTGTCTGATTTTTTTGTTGTTTTGAAAGTGAGTCTTGATTCTTTTCAGAGCCCATAGATAATTGTTGTTTTGTATTTTCTCTCTATCCCCAACTAGTCTTGTCATTTCACACTCCCTTGCAGTCTCTCTTTTTATTTCTCTCTCTCAATTTCTCTCTCAGTTTTCTCAGTTTCTTTTCCTCCCCCGCTCTCTCTCTCTTTCTCCTTCTCTCTTTCCTTCCCCATCTCTCCCTTTCTGCCCACTCTTATGCCCAGGTAGCTAGGTTTACAGATGGCTGTAACATCAGTGGGCAGTGATGACGCAGTAACAGGAGCCACATTTTCCAATTAAATACACCACACCACATGTTGGAATTGTGATTAATTGTTGACATCATTGACGTTATTGCATCTCATACCATCCATCTTCATTTGACGAGGTTGACAAGAGAGCAAGCTGTAATATGTGAAACAAAGTGTAACATTCCTGAAAGTCACAGCCAACGTTTTACAGAATAGGATCTAAATGGTATTCAAATCTGAGTATTTTCTTCCTTGCAAAAACAATGCTTGAGGCAATGTTGTAGGCTCTGTACATAGACAATATATATACAATATTTGGAGAATCAAATCAAACTTTATCAAATCAAAATGTATACAGCACATTTCGTATATAGAATCTCTTACAGTCAAAGATGAAAAGCGTCCCTTTTCTGCATGTAGTGACAGAACACGTTCCACGATCCATGTCTCATAGCTCTCTGCAGTTTCCCCACTGAGCTGAGAGAGAGTTCTACTCTGTCATTCAGACAGACCATTACCCCTCACAGTGCCTAATGGGCGATCACAGCTTAAATGAACAGGAGACTGAAAAAAGAGACAGGGTTCGACGTGTGCTTGATGTATTAGCTTCAAAGACCATTTACATTTAGATAAAGGGCTATTAGAACCATTAAAAAATGTCAGGTGATTCAAGAGTGGGGACAAAAAAATTCCAGGTGATCATTGGTACGGTACGGTATCAGCTCCAAGTCTTCAAATCTTGTGTTTCATATCTGATAACTGCTAATCCTTATTGGAAGCTATACTCTACCAGCTGAACAGAGAAACCCTGTCTTCAGTCAGTCAGAGCCTGCATAGGACTGCAGTGTGTCATGGCAGGTCCTCCCCAGACAGATAAATAGAGCAGAGAAGCCTGTTGAATGGCACATTATCGCCTGTGGGCTCAGCGGGATATCCCTCCTGACAAGCTGCAGAATGCAGCCAATTTATGCATCCAGCCTCATCCATCCTCATCCAGTCCTGTGAGCGACAGCTAATCAATACGGACTGGCTGGGGAGAGGAGTGAGCTCACAGTCCGGCCATGACACACTCTCAGTTTGTGTAGGTGACGATGAGTATGTGTACCTTAGGTGTGTGTGTGGGGGGTGGGGTGGGTATGTGTTAGAGTGTGTTTGGGAGTGTTTGTGTGTGCGTGCATGGTTGCGTGTGTGTGTGTGTACTCTCTGAAGTGAGACAACAGAGCCAAGCGGTATCCTCAGAGGTCTCAAAAAACACATCGCACAAACAGAGTGGCTGCTTAGTGACTGGATATCAGTAAACAATACGACGACGAGGCTTGAGATGAATGCTGATTAGATAGAAAAAACAGCTGAAGGAGCACATTAATCATTTGTAATATAACATCGCTATTATTGCTTCCCTTAATTGGTTTTCCCTCGTAATGGAAGCAAAGGACGACTTAGAAGAGTGTGAGGGAAGATCGTATCTGTGTGTTTCTGTATGAGAGAGTGTATCCATGTGTGTGTGTGTGTGTGTGAAAAAGAGAGAGAGAGTGCATGTGCAAGTGTGTTTATGTGTGAGTGTGTGCTTGTGTGCCTGTGGTGGTATCTATGAATGTGTGTGTGTGTGTGCAAGATTGTGGGAGTGTATCTTTGTGTGAGTGTGAAGAGTAATTTCCCCAGCCCAATCTGCGGAAGCACGATCTGTAATTACCCACACCACTCAGACTCTCTCATGCAGCTCTAACGTAAAGAGAAAAAGCTGATAAACGCCGTTCTGCAGCTCTCCCTAGTCTCCCACTCAGAGCTCCAGGGAAAATAAGATTAACCCCAGCCGCTGTGGTTCAAAGCCACTGGACAGGCAGGAGGCAGACGAGAGGCAGGCTCTGTGGACAACCATGTAGCACTGTGTGCGTGCGTGCATGTGTGTGCATATACACAGTGAGCAAAGCAGGACTCCTCAACAGGCCCCAGCAGTGCTCACTCTCTAGGCTGACATGCCGGTGAACCAACAGGGTCAGCGACCCCCACATCACAGCAGAGATTGAGTGCAGTGGAGAAGTAGTTGGCCTGTGTGTGCTGGCTGAGGGTGAGTGGGGTGTAGTCTGACTGGCACGAGGACTGGCACAGCTATAGTTGTGGGATGGGACAGACTATGTAGAGTGTATTTGACCAGAAGTAGTGTTAAGAAGTGTGCAGTTGAAATAATACAGCTCTTGCTATAGTCGGCCTTGTACATGACACAACACATAGACAACACATGCTTCTTGTCTTTCCCAACATTGTCTTATATCTCTCTCTCTTTCTCTCTCTCATTCTCTCTACCTCATTCTCTCTCTCGCACGCACGGCACACACACACACACACACACACACACACACACACACACACACACACACACATCTTTAATTTCACAGACAGCATGAGTGCCATTAATATTCTGGGTTCATGGATGAGAGTAAAACACTGTCTGATACCTCTGATAGTCAACCCTTAACATCTTCCCCTTGTTTGGGTGTTTGCCAAGAGCCAGAGGGCTCTTGCTGTGTGTGTTACTTACAGGGCAGAGGTAATTCACAGAGTACCATAGAGTGTAGCTCTCACACTGAGCAGGTCAAGTAGGAACATTAGAAGAAGTCAAGAACCCACATTAAATAATTGTGTAATTTACTATACTGTAGTATTCCTGTATTGTTTTTGCGGACTGTAGTATACTGTATTATTTACTATAGTGTTTTTTTTCAGATATTACTGTAGTATACTATGGTATTTACAGTTCACTATTTTATTTATTAAACTTTTATTTAGTCTTTTTTGCAGATGAGCCCTGCTCGGACACATCAATAAACAACAATTACACTATATAGTACATACAGTGAGGGAAAAAAGTATTTGATCCCCTGCTGATTTTGTACGTTTGCCCACTGACAAAGACATGATCAGTCTATAATTTTAATGGTAGGTTTATTTCAACAGTGAGAGACAGAATAACAAACTAAAAAATTGCATGTCAAAAATGTTATAAATTGATTTGCATTTTAATGAGGGAAATAAGTATTTGACCCCTCTGCAAAACATTACTTAGTACTTGGTGGCAAAACCCTTGTTGGCAATCACAGAGGTCAGACGTTTCTTGTAGTTGGCCACCAGGTTTGCACAAACTCAGGAGGGATTTTGTCCCACTCCTCTTTGCAGATCTTCTCCAAGTCATTAAGGTTTTGAGGCTGACGTTTGGCAACTCAAACCTTCAGCTCCCTCCACAGATTTTCTATGGGATTAAGGTCTGGAGACTGGCTAGGCCACTCCAGGACCTTAATGTGCTTCTTCTTGAGACACTCCTTTGTTGCCTTGGCCGTGTGTTTTGGGTCATTGTCATGCTGGAATACCCATCCACAACCCATTTTCAATGCCCTGGCTGAGGGAAGGAGGTTCTCACCCAAGATTTGACGGTACATTGCCCCGTCCATCGTCTCTTTGATGCGGTGAAGTTGTCCTGTCACCTTAGTAGAAAAACACCCCTAAAGCATAATGTTTCCACCTCCATGTTTGACGGTGGGGATGGTGTTCTTGGGGTCATAGGCAGCATTCCTCCTCCTCCAAAGCGAGTTGAGTTGATGCCAAAGAGCTCGATTTTGGTCTCATCTGACCACAACACTTTCACCCAGTTCTCCTCTGAATCATTCAGATGTTCATTGGCAAACTTCAGACGGCCCTGTATATGTGCTTTCTTGAGCAGGGGGACCTTGCGGGCGCTGCAGGATTTCAGTCCTTCACGGTGTAGCGTGTTACCAATTGTTTTCTTGGTGTCTATGGTCCCAGCTGCCTTGAGATCATTGACAAGATCCTCCCGTGCAGTTCTTGGCTGAATCCTCACCGTTCTCATGATCATTGCAACTCCACGAGGTGAGATCTTGCATGGAGCCCCAGGCCGAGGGAGATTGACAGTTCTTTTGTGTTTCTTCCATTTGCGAATAATCGCACCAACTGTTGTCACCTTCTCACCAAGCTGCTTGGCGATGGTCTTGTAGCCCATTCCAGCCTTGTGTAGGTCTACAATCTTGTCCCTGACATCCTTGGAGAGCTCTTTGGTCTTGGCCATGGTGGAGAGTTTGGAATCTGATTGATTGATTGCTTCTGTGGACAGGTGTCTTTTATACAGGTAACAAACTGAGATTAGGAGCACTCCCTTTAAAAGTGTGCTCCTAATCTCAGCTCGTTACCTGTATAAAAGACACCTGGGAGACAGAAATATTTCTGATTGAGAGGGGGTCAAATACTTATTTCCCTCATTAAAATGCAAATCAATTTATAAGATTTTTGACATGCGTTTTTCTGGATTTTGTTGTTGTTATTCTGTCTCTCACTGTTCAAATAAACCTACCATTAAAATTATAGACTGATCATTTATTTGTCAGTGGGCAAACGTACAAAATCAGCAGGGGATCAAATACTTTTTTTCCCTCACTGTACACTACATTTTACATTTTAAATTTTAGTCATTTAGCAGACGCTCTTATCCAGAGCAACTTACAGTTAGTGAGTGCATACATTACCGTTCAAAAGTTTGGGGTCACTTAGAAATGTCCTTGTTTTCCATGAAAACATACATGAAATGAGTTTGAATAGGAAATATAGCAAAATGCATAGGAAATGTAGTCAATGACAAGGTTAGAAATAATGATTTTTTATAGAAATAATAATTGTGTCCTTCAAACTTTGCTTTCGTCAAAGAATCCTCCATTTGCAGCAATTACAGCCTTGCAGACCTTTGGCATTCTAGTTGTCAATTTGTTGAGGTAATCTGAAGAGATTTCACCCCATTCTTCCTGAAGCACCTCCCACAAGTTGGATTGGCTTGATGGGCACTTCTTACGTACCATACAGTCAAGCTGCTCCCACAACAGCTCAATAGGGTTGAGATCTGGTGACTGTGCTGGCCACTCCATTATAGACAGAATACCAGCTGACTGCTTCTTCCCTAAATAGTTCTTGCATAGTTTGGAGCTGTGCTTTGGGTCATTGTCATGTTGTAGGAGGAAATTGGCTCCAATCAAGCGCCGTCCATAGGGTATGGCAAGGCGTTGCAAAATGGAGTGATAGCATTCCTTCTTCAAGATCCCTTTTACCCTGTACAAATCTCCCACTTTACCACCACCAAAGCACCCCCAGACCATCACATTGCCTCCACCATGCTTGACAGATGGCATCAAGCACTCCTCCAGCATCTTTTCATTTGGTCTGCATCTCACAAATGTTCTTCTTTGTGATCCGAACACCTCAAACTTCGATTTGTCTGTCCATAACACTTTTTTCCAATCTTCCTCTGTCCATTGTCTGTGTTCTTTTGCCCATCTTAATCTTTTCTTTTTATTGGCCAGTCTGAGATATGGCTTTCTCTTTGTAACTCTGCCTAGAAGGTCAGCATCCCGGAGTCGCCTCTCTCGAGTTTCAGAAGAAAGTTATTTGTTTCTGGCCATTTTGATCCTGTAATCAAACCCACAATTGCTGATGCTCCAGATACTCAACTAGTCTCAAGAAGGTCTTTTCTAAGTGACCCCAAACTTTTGAACGGTAGTGTATCTATATACACATCAATTACACAAAACATGAAATGCAAGACACAATCATATGAAACAAGCACAATCTTCAGTAAAAAGGCCCTCTAACATCTGCCTGAATTGCCCTAGAGGCACCAACTCCACCAACTTTAAGGAGTTTATGCAGATTTACCTAACTTGGTGGATATTGAACTGATCTCCGGGTCTGGTAACTTATACATCTGAAAGTTAATGATGAGGTAAGGTATGGCGGAAGTTTATGCAAGAGGGCTTTATAGACAAAAAGAGCGCAATGCATCGATCTACGAGACTTCAAAGAGGGCCAGCCTACTTTCTGATACAAAATACAATGATGTGTACTGAACCCATCGCCTGTAATAAAGTGCAATGCACTATGATATGCGTCCAATGGCTTCAATACAGTGGCAGCTGCATTTATATAGACGATATCGCCATAGTCAATAACCGGAATGAATGTTGACTGAATGATTTGTTTTCTGCTATTTAATGAATGACAGGACCTGTCCCTATAGAAGAAGCCTATTTTAATTCTTAATTTCTAAACTAACTCATCAACATGCTTTTTGAAAGATAGCTTTTCGTCAATCCAGATTCCCAGATATTTATAAACGTGGGCACGGTGAATAAATGAATAATATCCAAAGTACATATGCATAAATCATTTTTACGTGATATGGAAAATAACATATACTTGGTTTGAAGTACCAATTGCATTAAATACCAATTTCAGTTCAACAAAGGCTTTTTGCAGGGCAATAAAGGCAAATTGAAGCTCTGACAGAACCTGGTCAGCTGTGGGGGGCAATAGCATACACCACAGTGTCATGTGCATACAGGTGAAAGTTGTTTTTTTCTCACAGATTAACAATATTGGTTTATGTAAATAGTGAAAAGATCTGGACCAACAATGGATCCCTGTGGGACACCCTTTATTAAGTCCTGATTCCACACCATCACTAAATACACACTGTGTTCTGTCCTTTAAATATATCTATTTTTTACCAGCTACATGCAGCCAGACTAACACCATCACTAAATACACACTGTGTTCTGTCTTTTAAATATTTGTCTAACCAGATAAACGCAGCCTGGTCCAGACCAATTGATAAATATACTATAGTGTTTTTGCTGACTTTTCTATACTGTAGTATGTACTGTAGTGTTTTTGCAGACTGTAGTATACTGTAGTATTTACTGTAGTGTTTTGCGGAAATTGCTGTAGTATTTACTATAGTGTTTTGTTTTATTATCTTTGACATAGAAGTGTTTTGCGGAGATTACTGTAGTATTTACTGTAGTGTTTTTGTGGACTGTAGTATTCTGTAGTTTTACTATAGTATTCTACAGTATACTACAATATTCTATAGTAAGTACTGTAGTATTCTATAGTAAACTGTAGTATTTTTTCATGTGGGATGGGCCTTGAGAATGCACTGTACTGGTGAGGACACATGACTTGCTCTGAAGAATGGAGGTGAACAGATAGAGAATGTGTAGCTACTTCACATGGATTGCGTGGGCATAAAGACCTCAGATTTACTGAGATGAGCTAAGAGATAGAGGGAGGGAGAGATAGAGAGGTAGGTGGAGGAGGAGGTAAATGGAAGGAATATTATTCAATATGAATAAACTTTAAACCCCCACCGCTTGTGTCTGACATATACTGTACAGTATATGTACTTATGTTAAGTAAAAATAGAACATTCTCCATGGGTTCCCTTCCTGTGAACCCAGTGTTCTCCAAATGAAAGGATAATTCCCCATAAACTTTGGTTTTATGACAATATAGACACTAGACAGGGTCAAAGCAAATTCACGCTGTCAATGTGTATTTTACAGCAAACAAACATGAATGACCAAATTCCTCATCCATATCTCGTCATGATTCCCCGAACAGGGTAGATTAGGACTTGTTAGGCCATTCTCTGCTCCAAATAGGCTTCTGGATGGAGCCAGTGACTTGGCAGGGTTGTAGTGATAATTAGGCTTTATCCAACCACGGTTATAGGAGCTAATCAGGCTCAAGATAATGCAGGATATCCTCACTATCGGCTGGCTGGGTGCTAGGCTTGAACGACTGACTGCCCCTTTCGTCTGACCCTGACAATCGGCTATATGTGGGTCTAAATCTACTTTCTCCAACTTAACCCCATTTCAGGCTGGGGATCTCTGAGAAGTTGAGAGCAATGGCTGTATGTCAGTCTGTCAGTATCTCTGTTAGGCTTGGGCAGTATCCAGATTGTCATACCTTCGTACCGACCTTGTGCCATATTGGGATATTTGGTAATGCCGGCACTGAACACAAGGGGCACTATTTTCTAACCCCACAGCCTCCGTAATCCGAAGGTTAGCAATGCTAACAAGTACATGTAAGTTCCCAACTAGAACGCAAACTAAATGCTAACGAGCGCATTGTGAACATTTTATACAGTCTCTGACCTAAACTATTTTCAGGACAGACATAAAGTAACTCAAGTCACTCAAAAATGCTACTCACAGTTTGCTGCATGCACAAAACAAATACTAGACAGAAAAAGCCCTTGATCCAGGAGGGGATTCTCTGCTGTTACCAAGCAAAGGTTGATTTTGGAAGAAGCTAACCACTTAGCTAGATAGCTAACTAGCTACTAAATTAGCAAACCAAATGCACAACTGCAGAGCATTTACTGCATTTAATACAGTTAACTTAAAAGTTATAAGATATGTAGCTGGCAAACATTTATACTGAAGAAAAATATAAATGCAACATGCAACAATTTCAACGATTTTACTGAATTACAGTTTATATAAGGAAATCAGTCAATTGAAATACATTTATTAGGCCCTAATCTATGGATTTCACATGACTGGGAATACAAATATGCATATATTGGTCACAGATACCTTTAAAAGAAAGTAGGGGCGTGGATCAGAAAACCAGTCAGTATCTGGTGTGACCACCATTTGCCACATGCAGCGCAGCACATCTCCTTTGCATAGAGTTGATCAGGCTGTTGATTGTGGCCTGTGGAATGTTGTCCCACTCTTCTTCAATGACTGTGCGAAGTTGCTGGATATTCGCAGGAACTGAAACACGCTGTCGTACACATCGATCCAGAGCATCCCAAACATGCTCAATGGGTGACATGTCTGGTGAGTATGCAAGCCATGGAAGAACTGCGACATTTTCAGCTTCCAGGAACTGTGTACAGATCCTTGTGACATGGGGCTTTGCATCTCTGTGCATTCAAATTGCCATTGATAAAATGCAATTGTGTTTGTTGTCCATAGCTTATGACTGCCCATACCATAACCCCACCGCCACCATGGGGCACTCTGTTCACAACGTTGATATCAGCAAACCGCTCACCCACACGACGCCATACACATGGTCTGCGGTTGTGAGGCCGGTTGAACGTATTGCCAAATTCTCTAAAACTATGTTGGAGGTGGCTTATGGTATTGAAAAGAACATTACATTCTCTGGCAACAGCTCTGGTGGACATCCCTGCAGTCAGCATGCCAATTGCACGCTCCCTCAAAACTTGAGACATCTGTGGCATTGTGTTGTGTGACAAAACTGCACATTTTAGAGTGGCCTTTTATTGTCCCCAGCACAAGGTGCCCCTGTGTAATGATCATGCTGTTTAATCAGCTTGTTGATATGCCACACCTGTCAGGTGGATGGATTCTCTTGGCAAAGGAGAAATGCCCACTAACAGGGACATAAACAAATTTGTGCACACAATTTGAGATAAATACGCTTTTTGTGCATATGGAACAATTATGGGATCTTTTATTTCAGCTCAAGAAACATGACACCAACACTTTACATGTTGCATTTATATTTTTCTTCAGTGTCGTTGTGAATTCCATTCTGTAACTAGATCACCTGACGCGTGCTGCACAACAGTGAGTGACTCACAAGGCTTCGGTCTCTCTGTGTTGTGTGCTTCTTTATCTCCTAACGTATGGCACAAATTTCAAATAAATAGTTTCAACGGTATTGACGGTATTGAAAAACCATCCCGTGGCTATTTCCAAATACCCCGGTATACGGTATACCGCCCAAGCTTAATCTCTGTAGTTCTGTATTCCTTCATGTCTTTATTCTTGTATGTCTGCATTTTTGTATTGCTTTATTGCTGTATTTCTGTATTGCTGTATTTCTGGACAAATACTAAAAGAGCACATTTTCCATAACCTGATGTAGGTTGGAGTTAAAAATATAGTTCAGAGCTTCTGCTCTTTACTATAACCTGTAGGGAACACAATATGGTCTATACTTGCTGTATTTTTGTATTACTGTCTTTCTGTACTGCATGGTGAATCAGCAGCATCCCATAGTAGTAGTTGTAGTTGTGAATGAAGCCCCTGCTGCATTCGGCTGAGTTAATCCCAGAGCCGTAGGCTTCTCTTAATACCATCGTAGCTCTCCCTTCATCCAGCCGACCATAAGGCAGAGAGAATAATTTCATTTTAAATGACTGCGCAAACAACAGCCCACACATTACTGTGTTAATCCAGCCCAATGAGAGAGAGAGAGAGAAAATAGCCTACTAATCAAAATAACAGAGGCGTGAAAACACCCCGTTCGTTCACACTGTTTCTCATAGGCTGATAAATGCAACACTTGCTAGTCGATCCCCCCGCTGCCTCGGGTTACCATTTATAACGTTTGATTATTTATTTATTTAGCGCAAATCTGAATAATCAGTTTTAGCTATAGGTCATATGCGAACAAGGCGGGGAGCTCAGAGGGACATGCATTATTCATGGGTGGAGGATACACTGGGTGCCAGAGGTTTACAAGATATGTGAGTGAGATTTACCAAAGTCATCCTTTTCTTTATCGCACAAAAGCCTCTTGGACAGAGTACGACGAGCAACGCCCTTCTACATAGAGTGTGAGCAGAGAGTGTGTGATTAATAAAATTGGGAAAGGATGAGGTAACCCATATTAATATCTGGTAGTGGATTCTATTCATATCCTAGCCCCAGCACTGTGCAAACATGGACGTCTGACACTAGAATGAATGCTCCTCTTTTCACTCAGTAGGCTGAATTCATATTGCAGCTTTGATCACGTTAACTAGCCAATCAACTTGTTTATTGCTTTTTATGTATTATGAGGTATTGCAAAGAAACCTCCAACAATTACGTCAGCATTAGTTGTATTTGTAAATGTAGCATCATAGTATAAGTTCAGCTTATTGATTGCAAGATCCAGTAAAACATACAGAAAAATATTTCTTCTTACAATAACATTTGAAGGTCCAAATATGCCAAAGGGTTAAATAATAAGTTGTGGGCTGTTCTTACATGTGCTACATGTTCTGTACACAAAGCACCTTAATGTGTGAACAGGTACTTGTGTTACTGCCAACAGTGATGGTGAAAGGCTATGGAGTTGGAAAAGAAAAGTAAGGAGGGTCATTTGGGCGATGAACACTCCTGTTGTGGCCTGCCCTCCCACGGCCCGGACTGACTCATACAGTGATTAGGGGGGTAGGAGGGGGGAGGGGTGTGTGTGTGGGGGGGGAGCTTCCCTAGATCAGAGATAAATGACTTCATTAAGGCTTGACTCTCAGAAAGCTGCAATGAGCCGCTGAATCTCCCGTCTCCTCCCTTTCTCTCCCTCCCCCCAGTCTCCCCACTCTCTGTGCCACGGGAGATTATGAACTCCATAAATCAATACATTTCTGTAAAAGGATAATTTTCCCCTGCTCTTTACCTCCAGGTGTGGGCTGACACGACTAAGGACTTTTACATTCAGTCAAGGTAGAGTTTATGTGGGTTGTTGGTTAGACAGTGGTTTCCATAGTGAGGTTATGTGGTTAGTGTGGGTAGCTGTTAGCAGGAGAGGACAGTACTATGTGATTAGTGGTTAGCAGTTACCTGCTCTCTCTCTGTAGCAGAGGGCAGAGTGAATCTAGTTATCAGGTAGAGTTATTAGGTTAACCTAAATAGCTGCATAGATCACTGACAGTAGTAACATGAAGGGTTGGCAAATTTGGTAATAACATAGTATGCATGTGAATAGCTGATAAAAGTAACTCGTTCTAATGGACTGCATTGTTGAGGTCTACGATACTAGCAAACAGCCTCCTATGAACTTTATCCAGGTTTGTATGCCCCTAAAGCAAAGGATTACTGCACAGTGTATAGACTTAACCTGGGACTTGAACCTGTAGATCATTCTCATCGACGGGGCTGTAGTGGAACAGGTTGAGAGCTTCAAGTTCCTTGGTGTCCACATCACCAACGAACTATCATGGTCCAAACACACCAAGACAGTCGTGAAGAGGGCACGACAAAGCCTATTCCCCCTCAGGAGACTGAAAAGATTTGGCATGGGTCCTCAGATCCTCAAAAAATTATACAGCTGCACCATCGAGAGCATCCTGACTGGTTGCATCACCGCCTGGTATGGCAACTGCTTGGCCTCCGACCGCACGGCACTACAGAGGGTAGTGCGTACGGCCCAGTACATCACTGGGGCCAAGCTTCCTGCCATCCAGGACCTCTATACCAGGTGGTATCAGAGGAAAGCCCTCAAAATAGTCAAAGACTCCAGCCACCCTAGTCATAGACTGTTCTCTGCTACCGCACGGCAAGCGGTACCGGAGTGCCAAGTCTAGGTCCAAAAGACTTCTCAACAGTTTTTACCCCCAAGCCATAAGACTCTTGAACAGCTAATCATGGCTACCCGGACTATTTGCACTGCCCCCCCCCACCCCATCCTTTTACGCTGCTGCTACTCTGTTAACTATTTATGCATAGTCACTTTAACTCTGCCCACATGTACATATTACTTCAACTACCTCAACTAGCCGGTGCCCCCGCACATTGACTCTGCACCGGTACCCCCCTGTATATATAGCCTCCCTACTGTTATTTTATTTTACTTCTGCTCTTTTTTTCTCAACACTTTTTTTGTTGTTGTTTTATTTTTACTTTTTTGTTAAAAATAAATGCACTGTTGGTTAAGGGCTGTAAGTAAGCATTCTCTGTAATGTCTGCACCTGTTGTATTCGGCGCATGTGGCCAATACAATTTGATTTGATTTGATTTGTACCCTTGCAACCCTGCACTCCACAAAAACTACAACTCCCTTGATGTGGTTGCATAGCTTACCCCCTACCTACAGACCTGCAGTGATTGAACAGGAACTTGTTTGTAATTGTATAGAGCACCTCTGTCGACCTTCTCTGTCAGAAGGAAAATAGGGGCCATCATTCATCCCTGCCATTACCGGCCTGCACCGCTGTGGATAATGCAATTTGTATCCTCTATGGAGTGCATCCAGAACAACAGCCACTCCAATAAACAAACAGTAGACCACAGTAGAAATCCACTTACTGCCGCTGGCCTGGCCAACGCATCGGCCATTAGAGACATGATCAGGTGCCATCATTCCACCCCATTCACCCTGATATATACATTTGTTTCTGTGGCTATATGATAATGGGAATATCATGCCAGCTATGTTCTGAGGCTATTTCGCAGCTAATTCTTGGGTTCTCCTGGATCTGGAGTTAAATTGTATATGGTGCACGCACACACACACAGACACATACTGTTGAGGGATGTTCTGTGGGGTGTCTGTGTATGTGTATTACTGTGTGCTCCTTTCACAGCCGCCCCCCCATCATGCCTTTCCACGCTCCGCCTGCCAGAACAAGATAATCCTTCGCTCTCCCAAAAAATGGCGGCATCTGTCATCCATAATAATCTGTGGGCGCTGGCTGAGGAACAGTCGTGTGAGGGAGGCAAATGAAGGAGAGGGAGTGCAGACGGAGACGGAGGCGGGAGCACGCTCCCAACACAACACCCAATTAGAGGGGGTATTATCTCCTCACGTGAAGAGCCTTTTAGCTCTCTGACCCGACCGCTCTCTAGCCAGCAGGGGACCAGAGGATCCAGGCTCTGGAAACGAGACATACCCATACATAAGAAAATCGCGTCAAATTTACAGTTTCACATGTCAACAAAAGCTTTTCACAGATGAGGAAAATTACATGTTTTCTCCTCACATGTGAATTGCAGTTTTTCACGTTTTTATACATATGAAACTGCAAATTAGATTTTTGCATGTGATTGTTTTTCACATATGAACATGCAATTCCAAAAATACACCTTATGGAACAGCGGGGACTGTGATGAGACACACACAAAAGGTACAGACACACATTGTAATATTGTTGTATGGTGGTATTATACATTTTGTGTTGTACATTTTGTATTGTAGATATGTAGTGGTGTAATAATAGTATATGATTTACTGTTTAATCTTTTGTTTTATATGTAATGTAAGTGCTTTAATATGTTTGGACCCCCAGGAAGAGTAGCTGCTGCCCTGGTAGCAGCTAATGGGGATCCCTAATAAATACAAATACATGTGAAAGTGAAAATTAAATTAGCAGTTTCACATGTAAGAAAACCACATGTGAAAATCTCACTTTTACATGTGGAATTTCAGAATCACATGTGGGGTTGAAATAATGTTATTATCCTCACATGTGAAAAGATGGTGTTAACATGTTGCAGTAGGAATGCTTCCACTAGTGGAATTAGGGTGACCACATCTAAAAAGCCCAAATGTGGGCCAAGGGAAAGATTTTGCGGGATATTCGCGGAACAGTGGATAGAATAAAACATTTTTGGGCAGGTTAATGGATCACGTTCAAATGGCGACATAAAATTGATGTAGCAACTAAGAATTGCCCCTTTAACAGGCAGTGACCGTCATAAAGCAGAACTAAAGGGGCAATCCTTAGTTGCTACATCTGCTGTATGAAGGTGACTGCCTGTTAAAAGGGCAATCTTTAGTTGCTACATACATTTTTTTACTTATAAATTAATGATATGTACCCATTGATTCTTGAAGAATATAACATATAAACGCCTCATGAGCTTAGTTCAACTATGGTACCCCATCAGAACCCAAAATACAGTATAAGCTTGTTTTACTCCAGTGTTTGTAAAGAAAGAAAATGTAAGAAACCCCTGTATAGCCTAAAAAACATGGTTAAAACTATAATTTTGACATGGATGGTCAGTCCTTGCATCCATAGCATAGTCTATGGATTTGAGAGTGATTATATTTCACCAGCCCCATCCCTCAGCTTTTTACTGAAACTGTGGTGGGGAATGCACTTTGTTAATGTTTCAATTAAGGATTGATGCTTTAAACACCTTTAATAGAGTAATAGTGTTATTATATGGTGCAATCCTCTAGTGAGTGAGTTACTTTTGTGCCATTAATATCTTGCAAAACTTCTGAAGTTGAGAACAAATTCTTATTATTGCAAACAAAAATTATGATATTGAAAGCAAAACATAAACCCAAAAGTATTGATAGCAAAAACATATTGTAAGGAAATAATTTAGAAATGCGAGAACAAATCAATGGCAAAAAATAGTTTTCAGTTAAAACATTTTTTATGATAACGCGATTAAATAAAGCTCCTCCCTTTTTCCTGCAATTTTCCCTACATTTGGTTATGTTACCCTGGCTGTTGCTTTCTCTGCCTTTTTTCCAGTTGCAAGTTTTGGCACATTCATTCCAGCAACATCGCACCCTGGCTGGCGACCAGATGTAGCTGTAAGTAGTAAAAAATAAACGTGTGAAAAAAAATGTCACGTGGGGAACTGTTTTTCACGAGGGAAAAACACGTGAAATATCAACATGTGAAACTTCACACTTGTCTGAAAACCACATCTGACTCGTGAATATACACTGCTCAAAAAAATAAAGGGAACACTTAAACAACACAATGTAACTCCAAGTCAATCACACTTCTGTGAAATCAAACTGTCCACTTAGGAAGCAACACTGATTGACAATACATTTCACATGCTGTTGTGCAAATGGAATAGACAACAGGTGGAAATTATAGGCAATTAGCAAGACACCCCCAATAAAGAAGTGGTTCTGCAGGTGGTGACCACAGACCACTTCTCAGTTACTATGCTTCCTGGCTGATGTTTTGGTCACTTTTGAATGCTGGCGGTGCTTTCACTCTAGTGGTAGCATGAGACGGAGTCTACAACCCACACAAGTGGCTCAGGTAGTGCAGCTCATCCAGGATGGCACATCAATGCGAGCTGTGGCAAGAAGGTTTGCTGTGTCTGTCAGCGTAGTGTCCAGAGCATGGAGGCGCTACCAGGAGACAGGCCAGTACATCAGGAGAAGTGGAGGAGGCCGTAGGAGGGCAACAACCCAGCAGCAGGACTGCTACCTCCGCCTTTGTGCAAGGAGGAGCAGGAGGAGCACTGCCAGAGCCCTGCAAAATGACCTCCAGCAGGCCACAAATGTGCATGTGTCTGCTCAAACGGTCAGAAACAGACTCCATGAGGGTGGTATGAGGGCCCGACGTCCACAGGTGGGGGTTGTGCTTACAGCCCAACACCGTGCAGGACGTTTGGCATTTGCCAGAGAACACCAAGATTGGCAAATTCGCCACTGGCGCCCTGTGCTCCTCACAGATGAAAGCAGGTTCACACTGAGCACGTGACAGACGTGACAGAGTCTGGAGACGCCGTGGAGAACGTTTTGCTGCCTGCAACATCCTCCAGCATGACCGGTTTGGCGGTGGGTCAGTCATGGTGTGGGGTGGCATTTCTTTGGGGGGCCGCACAGCCCTCCATGTGCTCGCCAGAGGTAGCCTGACTGCCATTAGGTACCGAGATGAGATCCTCAGACCCCTTGTGAGACCATATGCTGGTGCGGTTGGCCCTGGGTTCCTCCTAATGCAAGACAATGCTAGACCTCATGTGGCTGGAGTGTGTCAGCAGTTCCTGCAAGAGGAAGGCATTGATGCTATGGACTGGCCCGCCTGTTCCCCAGACCTGAATCCAATTGAGCACATCTGGGACATCATGTCTCGCTCCATCCACCAACGCCACGTTGCACCACAGACTGTCCAGGAGTTGGCGGATGCTTTAGTCCAGGTCTGGGAGGAGATCCCTCATCCCTCCGCCACCTCATCAGGATCATGCCCAGGCGTTGTAGGGAGGTCATACAGGCACGTGGAGGCCACACACACTACTGAGCCTCATTTTGACTTGTTTTAAGGACATTACATCAAAGTTGGATCAGCCCGTAGTGTGGTTTTTCACTTTAATTTTGAGGGTGACTCCAAATCCAGACCTCCATGGGTTGATAATTTTTGTGTGATTTTGTTGTCAGCACATTCAACTATGTAAAGAAAAAAGTATTTAATAAGATGATTTCATTCATTCAGATCTAGGATGTGTTATTTTAGTGTTCCCTTTATTTTTTTGAGCAGTGTATATCAAAAACATTTCACGTTAACACAAGTGTCTGAAAACCCCGTGTTTTTTCACGTGATTTATTAATGTTTTTTTTTTTGTAAGTGTGAGACAGAGAGGCCCCTCGCTGCACGCTGCCAGCCAACACAGGAAGGTAGAAGTAAAGGCATTATCTTTCCTTCATCGGGCACACACAACACGATAGCTCTCCTCTCAGAGCGACCCAAGTCAAGCAGTACACACAACACAACAACAAACGCACAAAGCAAAAAGGGTTCTAACTGAAACCAAAAAGGGTTCTCCTATGGGGACAGCTGAAGAACCCTTTTGGAACCCATTTTTCTAAGAGTGTAGGTCAAGCCATAGTTTCCACAATAATTGACAGGGAACTTCACTAAGTGAACTTTACTAAAGGATTTTGACAAAATGATTCATTAATATTCCAGCATTACTAGCTATGCTCTTTCCTCGCCCTCTTCCATACTCCTACATTTAGCATTTCCTGCTCAGAAATCACCAGAAAACGTTATTTCATATCTCACAACACTTTGTGCATCTATCTTATAGACCGGATAGCATTTTCCCTCTCCTGCCTCCCTCATTCTAAAGCACACCTTACCCCAATCCCCCCTGCCTTTATCCAGCACTAACCCCCCTCTTCATGCTTTTGGCCTCACACAGGTCAATTAAAAGCCTTTACAGACTTCCCTGCACTTATCAACACATAACACACATCTCCCTCCCTCTATATGTCCCCTTTTCCATCTTCTCCTGCCCTGGTGTTTTTATCTTCCCAGCTCCGCCCAATCTCTCTGTAAGTCCAGGGCAGGCAGGCAGGCTTCCATATGCTGTCTACCCACCAGCACATCCTCTTTGTGTGTGTGTGTGTGTGTGTGTGTGTATCTCTGTGTGTGTCTTGAGCAAAGATAATAGTGAGATGGGTTTTCAGCTCCTCTCTCCTATCTCAGGCAAACAGGCACACACAGATCTTTGGGTTCCAGAAACACCTCTACCTACCATCACCACATGCCATTATGGTCGTCACAATTAGGAAATACAAAATCATGCTGGCGGACGCCCCAGACTTCTTCTGATCTCAAGTTGATTTCTCCCCCAGTTATTTTTAATTAGAAAATGGCTGATATAATAAGGTCTGGATCTTTGTGTGTGTGTGTGTGTGTGTGTGTGTGTGTGTGTGTGCGTGCCTGTGTGTGTGTGTGTGAGTGTAAGAAAAAGAGACCCGCCCATTGAATTAACAGTAGAGTTAATTGTGCCCTACAGTCTTAGAAAAAAGGGTTCTTCAGCTGTCCCCATATGAGAACCCTTTTTGGTTCCAGGTAGAACCCTTTTGGTTCTTTAAAGGGTTTTCCTATCGGAACAGCTGAAGAACCCTTTTAAGTTCTAGATAGTCCCTTTTTGTCGTTGATGTACTGATGCATTACATACAGTGGGGGGAAAAAGTATTTAGTCAGCCACCAATTGTGCAAGTTCTCCCACTTAAAAAGATGAGAGAGGCCTGCAATTTTAATCATAGGTACACGTCAACTATGACAGACAAATTGAGAAAAAAAAATCCAGAAAATCACATTGTAGGATTTTTAATGAATTTATTTGCAAATGATGGTGGAAAATAAGTATTTGGTCACCTACAAACAAGCAAGATTTCTTACAGACCTGTAACTTCTTCTTTAAGAGGCTCCTCTGTCCTCCACTCGTTACCTGTATTAATGGCACCTGTTTGAATTTGTTATCAGTATAAAAGACACCTGTCCACAACCTCAAACAGTCACACTCCAAACTCCACTATGGCCAAGACCAAAGAGCTGTCAAAGGACACCAGAAACATAATTGTAGACCTGCACCAGGCTGGGAAGACTGAATCTGCAATAGGTAAGCAGCTTGGTTTGAAGAAATCAACTGTGGGAGCAATTATTAGGAAATGGAAGACATACAAGACCACTGATAATCTCCCTCGATCTGGGGCTCCACGCAAGATCTCACCCCGTGGGGTCAAAATGATCACAAGAACGGTGAGCAAAAATCCCAGAACCACACAGGGGGACCTAGTGAATGACCTGCAGAGAGCTGGGACCAAGGTAACAAAGCCTACCATCAGTAACACACTATGCCGCCAGGGACTCAAATCCTGCAGTACCAGACGTGTCCCCCTGCTTAAGCCAGTACATGTCCAGGCCCGTCTGAAGTTTGCTAGAGTGCATTTGGATGATCCAGAAGAGGATTGGGAGAATGTCATATGGTCAGATGAAACCAAAATATAACTTTTTGGTAAAAACTCAACTCGTCGTGTTTGGAGGACATAGAATGCTGAGTTGCATCCAAAGAACACCATACCTACTGTGAAGCATGGGGGTGGAAACATCATGCTTTGGGGCTGTTTTTCTGCAAAGGGACCAGGACGACTGATCCGTGTAAAGGAAAGAATGAATGGGGCCATGTATCGTGAGATTTTGAGTGAAAACCTCCTTCCATCAGCAAGGGCATTGAAGATGAAACGTGGCTGGGTCTTTCAGCATGACAATGATCCCAAACACACCGCCCGGGCAACGAAGGAGTGGCTTCGTAAGAAGCATTTCAAGGTCCTGGAGTGGCCTAGCCAGTCTCCAGATCTCAACCCCATAGAAAATCTTTGGAGGGTTGAAAGTCCGTGTTGCCCAGCGACAGCCCCAAAACATCACTGCTCTAGAAGAGATCTGCATGGAGGAATGGGCCAAAATATCAGCAACAGTGTGTGAAAACCTTGTGAAGACTTACAGAAAACGTTTGACCTGTGTCATTGCCAACAAAGGGTATATAACAAAGTATTGAGAAACTTTTGTTATTGACCAAATACTTATTTTCCACCATAATTTGTAAATAAATTCATAAAAAATCTTACAATGTGATTTTCTGGAAAAAAAATTCTCATTTTGTCTGTCATAGTTGACGTGTACCTATGATGAAAATTACAGGCCTCTCTCATCTTTTTAAGTGGGAGAACTTGCACAATTGGTGGCTGACTAAATACTTTTTTTCCCCCACTGTAACCCCAGCAAAATCTGAAAATAAAGTTTATTTTGAAGTACTTCATGCCTCTTCAAAAGGGAGGGATAGACTTTGCTTTCTCTCTTTCTCTTTTTTCCTCTTTCAAAAAGACTCTCACCCAAAAAATATCTGACTTTTATTCCTACACATGATGATAATCTCTAATATGAAATTACCCTCTTTTTCATCTTGAGGCTGAGAGAAAGAACACGTAATCGCTTTGTTCACCATCTTGGCTTCAAAAACCCGCCCGAGGTTCAATGAGGGTATTGGCATTCAAGGATGACTTGAGATTCAAGTGGCCGTTATGTGTTTCTATTGTCCTATGGAAGCCATCCTGCGGACTGCAAATGTCAGTGAGTTTCTAACGATAACAGAATGGCCGTGTTTGACTCGTGTAAGATTGGATGTATCCTTTTGTTGGGCTTAGAGATGCTGAGAAATAAGCTGGCAGCAGCTGAGTCTATTCCTCCTCATCTTCTCCACCCTGTCGGACAAAAATGCTACAGAGTTTCCACCGAGCTCTGTTTTACAAATCCACTGCGGTTTTAACAAAAAGGCTTGTCAATTGCCATCAGGGAGGCTGGTTTATTTTCCTTTTGGAATAAGATTCTATCCAAACAGATACCTGTAATTTTACCATCTACTTCTTCACTATGCTTGGTAGGAGCTGTGCCGTGAGGAAAGCAAGTGTTTCTTGCTCAAAAGTCAGCATGTTCCGTTTCTTCAGCATTTTGATTTCTTGGTTCTATGTTTTTCTGCCTCAGAATAACTCAATAATGTGAGCAAAGATGGTGCATCAGAGCATGGAAAGGAAATTGGTGGAAGATGCACTGTTATGTTTGGTTCAGCAGTCGTGGGGTTATGGTGTGTTTGTGTGTGTGTTAGCCAATCTGTGTGTGTGTGTGTGTGTGTGTGTATGTGTGTGTACTGTATGTGTGTACGCATGTGTGTGTTTGCCAGTGTGTGTCAGTGTATATTAACGTGATCAGTTCTTCTATTCTCATTATGCACCAGGCTCACCATCATCCTACCTGTTAGCCATTTAGCTCATCCCACCTCCCCTCCCCTCCATGTGTACTGATGACACATAGAGGACAGCCAAACTGAGACAGAGGATACAGAGAACCATGCCATGGCAGGAGGATAGGTCCTCTGTTGGAGGCTTCAATAGGCCTGCCCAGCCTGTCTGTCCCTGTCCCCAGCACAGCCCTGTTAGAGAGAGGCAGATCTCTGCTGTCAGAGAGAGAGAGGAGAAGAGCGAGAGGTGTGGGGAAGAGAGAGAGGAAGAGAGCGAGAGAGAGAAAGCAAGAGAGAGAGAGAGACAATGGAGAGAGAGGGAGAGCGATGGAGAGAGCACCATCATTAGAGATGATTAATGATGGTGCTTAACTAAACTATAGCATTTGATTGGTTTGGTGTACTGATTTATTCGTCCACACCTGCTCTCCATCTCCTGATGTAATTTCCTGTTGGTGACCTGAAAATCAATGATATGTCACAAGTTCAAGTGTTGCTCACATTAACAGAAGGAAGGAATTATCCTGTGATCTGTTGCATGATGAGCAGACGATTGGTTCTGGTAAATATTATAACATCTTATGACAGCACTTGAATATGTCCTTGCAGCCATGATGGTTATTTTGAACAACATAGTTCAGTTTGCAATCAACCATATTTGTTATATCAAATAATGTGTTTAAAAACAAATACTTGATGTTTGATTTACAAAAGATTACTGACTCATACCACCCTTATCAGAGACAAATGACATGGTTCACTCACGCTCTTGTATTGTGTTCCTCTTCAAACTTTTGCTCTCCATGATCACTTATCCTTCCCTTCTTTAACCCATCGCCTCTTTCTGATCCTGTCCACTATCTGGAGAGAGAGAGAGAGAGACCGAAAGATAGATAGATAGACAGACAGAGAAAGAGAGAGAGAGAGAGAGAGAAAGAGAGAGAGAGAGAGAGAGAGAGAGAAGGAGAGAGAGAGAGAGCTAGAGAGAGAGAGAGAGAGAGTCTTGTCAGGATTCTCCTAATGGCCACATTAGCTTAAATAATTCACATTTAATACTTGATAAATCAAGCATAATGCCTCACTTGTTATGTTTTGGAGAGGGTCTACTCGGCTCTGTGTTTTACAAAATTGAGTTGAGGACGAGAATGAGTGGCCATGCGAGCCTTACCCTCTTTTTTGTCTTTCTGCATGGTTAATAGATTCAAGGCATTACAATCCATCACTTATTGATTTAATGCTTGGTAACATCAGTGGGGAGCATGTCCTGGATTAAGGTACTCACAGGGCTGGAGGTCTATCTGCCGTGTATTAATGAGATAGAAGAAGAAGAGGTTTTCTGAGTCCCAGACTCACAAAGTTACAATACAATAACAAACAGTTATATTGGGACAGAGAATGGCGCCAGAGAAGATGGCTGCCGTTTTACAGCCCTCTAACCAATTGTACTATTATGTGTGTTTTTTCGCGTTATTTGTAATTTATTCTGTACATAATGTTTCTGCCACCGTCTCTTATGACCAAAAAGAGCTTCTGGATATCAGGACAGCGATTACTCACCTCGTATTGGACGAAGATTTTTTCTTCAACGAGTCGGACGCAAAGGATATTCTACAGACACCCGACAAGGCCCAAATCCCCGTCATTTGCATGAGAAAGAGACAGAGATATCGTGGACATAGGCCTTGTAAGCATCTGACGGCGAGCGAGTAAACTGC
This sequence comes from Coregonus clupeaformis, assembly GCF_020615455.1. NCBI lineage: Eukaryota > Metazoa > Chordata > Actinopteri > Salmoniformes > Salmonidae > Coregonus > Coregonus clupeaformis. Next base: position 16,562,966 of record NC_059219.1, read on the forward strand.
TTCTACCATCAAACCTACTAGCCAATGTTCAATCATTTGAAAATAAATTGGACAACCTAAGATTAAGGTTATCCTACCAACGGGACATTAAAAACTGTAATATCTTATGTTTCACAGAGTCGTGGCTGAACGACGACATGGATAACATACAGCTGGCGGGATATAATAATATAATAATAATATAATATGCCATTTAGCAGACGCTTTTATCCAAAGCGACTTACAGTCATGTGTGCATACATTTTTTTGTGTATGGGTGGTCCCGGGGATCGAACCCACTACCCTGGCGTTACAAGCGCCGTGCTCTACCAGCTGAGCTACAGAGGACCATATACACTACATCGGCAGGATAGAATGGCTGACTCCTGTAAGACAAGGGGTGACGGTCTGTGTATATTTGTAAACAACAGCTGGTGCATAAAATCTAATACTAAGGAAGTCTCAAGGATTTGCTCGCCTGATCTCATGATAAGCTGTAGACCACACTATTTACCAAGAGAGTTTTCATCTATATTTTTCGTAGCTGTCTATTTACCACCACAAACCGGTGCTGGCACTAAGATTGCACTCAATGAGCTGTATAAGGCCATAAGTAAACAGGAAAACGCTCATCCAGAGGCAGCGCTCCTAGTGGCCGGGGACTTTAATGCAGGGAAACTTAAATCCATTCTACCTAATTTCTACCAGCATGTTAAATGTGCAACCAGAGGAAAACAAACTCTAGACCACCTTTACTCCACACACAGAGACACGTACAAAGCTCTCCCTCACCCTCCATTTGGCAAAGCTGACCATAACTCTATCCTCCTGATTCCTGCTTATAAGCAAAAACTAAAGAAGGAAGCACCAGTGACTCGAATATGCACAGACTGGAATATGTTCCGGGATTCTTCCGATAGCATTGAGGAGTACACCACATCAGTCACTGGCTTCGTCAATAAGTGCATCGATGACGTCGTCCCCACAGTGACTGTACGTACATACCCCAACCAGAAGCCATGGATTACAGGCAACATTCGCACTGAGCTAAAGGGTAGAGCTGCCGCTTTCAAGGAGAGGGACTCTAACCCGGACCCTTATAAGAAATCCCGCTATGCCCTCCGACGAACCATCAAACAGGCAAAGAGTCAATACATTACTTAGATTTAATCGTCCTACACCGGCTCCGACGCTCGTCGGATGTGGCAGGGCTTAAAAACTATTACAGACTACAAAGGGAAGCACAGCCGCGAGTTGCCCAGTGAAACGAGCCTACCAGATGAGCTAAATCACTTCTATGCTCGCTTCGAGGCAAGCAACACTGAAGCATGCATGAGAGCATCAGCTGTTCCGGATGACTATGTGATCACACTCTCTGTAGCCAATGTGAGAAAGACTTATAAGCAGGTCAACATTCACAAGGCCGCAGGGCCAAACGGATTACCAGGGCGTGTACTCCGAGCATGCGCTGACCAACTGGCAAGTGTCTTCACTGACATTTTCAACATGTCCCTGACTGAGTCTGTAATACCAACATGTTTCAAGCAGACCAACATAGTCCCTGTGCCCAAGAACACTAAGGTAACCTGCCTAAATGACTACCGACCCGTAGCACTCACGTCTGTAGCCATGAAGTGCTTTGAAAGGCTGGTCATGGCTCACATCAACACCATTATCCCAGAAACCCAAGACCCACTCAATTTGCATACCGCCCCAACAGATCCACAGATGATGCAATCTCTATTGCACTCCACACTGCTCTTTCCCACCTGGACACGAGGAACACCTACGTGAGAATGCTATACATTGACTACAGCTCAGCGTTCAACACCATAGTGCCCTCAAAGCTCATCACTAAGTTAAGGACCCTGGGACTTAAGACCTCCCTCTGCAACTGGATCCTGGACTTCCTGACGGGCCGCCCCCAGGTGTTAAGGGTAGGTAACAACACATCTGCCACGCTGATCCTCAACACGGGGGCCCCTCAGTGGTGCGTGCTCAGTCCCCTCTTGTACTCCCTGTTCATCCATGACTGCATGACCAGGCACGACTCCAACACCATCATTAAGTTTGCCGACGACACAACAGTGGTAGGCCTGATCACCGACAACGACGAGACAGCCTATAGGGAGGAGGTCAGAGACCTGGCCATGTGGTGCCAGGATAACAACCTCTCCCTCAACGTGATCAAGACAAAGGAGATGATTGTCGACTACAGGAATAAAAAGAGGACTGAGCACTCCCCCATTCTCATCGATGGGGCTGTAGTGGAACAGGTTGAGAGCTTCAAGTACCTTGGTGTCCACATCACCAACAAACTATCATGGTCCAAACACACCAAGACAGTCGTGAATAGGGCACAACAAAGCCTATTCCCCCTCAGGAGACTGAAAAGATTTGGCATGGGTCCTCAGATCCTCAAAAAGTTCTACAGCTGCACCATCGAGAGCATGCTGACTGGTTGCATCACCGCCTGGTATGGCAACTGCTCGGCCTCCGACCGCAAGGCACTACATGCTGACAGACATGATAGGCTACATTGATTGATGGACCACATCAAATTGGCTAGCTAGCTAATAACAGATCACTTCAATATAGCTACTTAGTTTGTTAACTTTCAGGGGATAAACTAGATGGCTTTATTAAAATATTGTATGATTTGCTTGCCATCTATAGTGGTGATGATAGTAGTCCAACTGACAACTTTACCAGGACGAGGACTTGCCGATGTTAAGCTCTTTCCAAAAGCCTAATATCTGACGAAGCAAGCTAAATGACATACACTATGTTGTTTGCTTAGTTAGCTAGCTACATGCCAAATGGATAGGCTACCCTCATGTATCTGAAAATACATGATCAATTTATGTTTACTGATCATGAAAAGCATGCAGTTACTTGCTGTATAACTCTGATGATAGAGCTAAATTTGGAATAATTGTAAATGTGTAGTTCCGACTATGTTCTTCAAGAGGTGATGATATTAAAACCAAATAGTTATAACATTTATTTAACAATCCCTTGAAAGCGGCACGTAGTTGTCAATGGTTTAAGCGGAGCTGGTGGTCACCTTGCCCCCCAGCAGCCAAATAGAACACTCTGCACCTTATTGTGACGTTATATTAATAAAGAGCTATACAATATAATACACTACAATACAACACAATACAATGATTTGTCCTTAAACTTCTCTCAGTCCTGTTTTCTGGGCTCATTATCAGTCTGTGCCTGACGTCCTATGTTATCTCCCACAACCATATCCCAGTGTGAAGGTCTCCCCACTGCCTGATGACAGTCTCAATGTGAAATAGAGGACATATAGATAATTTTACAGCCTGAGAGGCTCTGGCAGCGCTGGCCTGTGTTTGCTTGGCTTTATGTTTCCACATTATACTGTATATTTGGAGAGCTGCAGTTGTGAAGAGGAGAAAATGAAATCTCCTGTGACCTGGGAGTCCTAAAGAATAGTCGTGTGTTTGCTTTGGGCGTTCATCTCCTGCCCTCCCATCACAAACCTAGTTTTCTGATCATTACATCCCTTCCTCTATCCTCCTTCTATCTACAACCCTCCCTCCTCCTTCCCTAGAGCCATATAGCACCCTTTAAAAGATTTCACTAGAAGAATATAAAAACATCACCATAGATTCTTAAAGGACTGATTGCTGACCAAGCTCTGACCTCTTCTAAACCGAAGAGGAGAGTAGAGAGAAGAGAATAGGAGAGTACACCACTAGCTCACAACTAGTCCATTAAAACCCTAAGCCACCTCCATAATTAAAGAGTTTTATTCGAACAATTCCCCATTAAAAGCTCGGGGAGTGGAGAAAGGGATAATGTGAGATTGGAAGTGACAGCAACATTCTCCACAGTGGCCTGGGCGCATTTAAACACACGCTGGCTCATTATAAATGCATCTACTTTTGTAGCGACATCACAGCTTAACAAAGCTACTCATCTCGACACAGTGGCGGTTGAACATGTGCTCGGACACATGCAAAGAAGTACTCGCTCGCAAGCACATACACAAACGCAAAGATATACTTGCATGCACACTGGCAGACACGCACGCAATGCAACACACATGCATGAACGCACACACACACACACACACACACACACACACACACACACACACACACTCCATACCAGAGGGTAAAGTACCCAGTTGGTAGAGCATGGTGCTTGTAATGCCAGGGTTGTGGGTTTGATTCCCATGGGAGACCAGCATGAAAAAGTATAGAAAAAATACTCACTACTGTAAGTCGCTCTGGATAGGGGTGTCTGCTAAATGACTAAAATGTAACTACGCATTTAATTCATGAGTTGATGTGGGGATTGCAGTCAATTACTCAGCTACTGTGTAGTTACAGTAAAAGCCAATTTAGGCTTGTTCCGAAAATGTGGTCAGTGGCTTCCTATGGACAGTGTGATGCAAATGCGGAGCCTCCGGTGGCATGCAGAGGCCAAATCAAGCTGCGAAGCGCAAAAAGTATGGTTGCTCTGACCTCTGCGGAGGCTGCATCACAGTAAATGTTGTACGGCCACTGCAGAAGTCATATTGACCATGCAGCGCCTTTTAGGCATCTTGAATCATTCATATTATAAAATAAAATGATGTTTAACTCAGCTTAGGGTCCACTGTTTCACCATGCATATTATCAATAGCGGTGACTAGTATGGATGGTGTTAAGAGATAGATGGCAGGGGTTGAATGGAGCTGAAGGTTGGGACTAATAACAACTAATAACAACAAAATAACTAATGTAAAACATACTGTGTCCATAATAAGTATATAGGTTATACAGTGAGGGAAAAAAGTATTTGATCCCCTGCTGATTTTGTACGTTTGCCCACTGACAAAGACATGATCAGTCTATAATTTTAATGGTAGGTTAATTTGAATAGTGAGAGACAGAATAACAACAAAAAAATCCAGAAAAACACAGGTCAAAAATGTTATAAATTGATTTGCATTTTCATGAGGGAAATAAGTATGACCCCCTCTCAATCAGAAAGATTTCTGGCTCCCATGTGTCTTTTATACAGGTAACGAGCTGATATTAGGACCACACTCTTAAAGGGAGTGCTCCTAATCTCAGCTTGTTACCTGTATAAAAGACACCTGTCCACAGAAGCAATCAATCAATCAGATTCCAAACTCTCCACCATGGCCAAGACCAAAGTGCTCTCCAAGGATGTCAGGGACAAGATTGTAGACCTACACAAGGCTGGAATGGGCTACAAGACCATCGCCAAGCAGCTTGGTGAGAAGGTGACAACAGTTGGTGCGATTATTCGCAAATGGAAGAAACACAAAAGAACTGTCAATCTCCCTCGGCCTAGGGCTCCATGCAAGATATCTCCTCATGGAGTTGCAATGATCATGAGAACGGTGAGGAATCAGCCCAGAACTACACGGGAGGATCTTGTCAATGATCTCAATTCAGCTGGGACCATAGTCACCAAGAAAACAATTGGTAACACACTACGCCATGAAGGACTGAAATCCTGCAGCGCCCGCAAGGTCCCCCTGCTCAAGAAAGCACATATACAGGGCCGTCTGAAGTTTGCCAATGAACATCTGAATGATTCAGAGGAGAACTGGGTGAAAGTGTTGTGGTCAGATGAGACCAAAATGGAGCTCTTTGGCATCAACTCAACTTGCTCGGTTTGGAGGAGGAGGAATGCTGCCTATGACCCCAAGAACACCATCCCCACCGTCAAACATGGAGGTGGAAACATTATGCTTTGGGGGTGTTTTTCTGCTAAGGGGACAGGACAACTTCACTGCATCAAAGGGACGATGGACGGGGCCATGTACCGTCAAATCTTGGGTGAGAACCTCCTTCTCTCAGCCAGGGCATTGAAAATGGGTCGTGGATGGGTTTTCCAGCATGACAATGACCCAAAACACACGGCCAAGGCAACAAAGGAGTGGCTCAAGAAGAAGCACATTAAGGTCCTGGAGTGGCCTAGCCAGTCTCCAGACCTTATTCCCATAGAAAACCTGTGGAAGGAGCTGTAGGTTCGAGTTGCCAAACGTCAGCCTCGAAACCTTAATGACTTGGAGAAGATCTGCAAAGAGAAGTGGGACAAAATCCCTCCTAAGATGTGTGCAAACTTGGTGGCCAACTACAAGAAACGTCTGACCTCTGTGATTGCCAACAAGGGTTTTGCCACCAAGTACTAAGTCATGTTTTGCAGAGGGGTCAAATACTTATTTCCCTCATTAAAATGCAAATCAATTTATAACATTTTTGACATGCGTTTTTATGGATTTTTTTGTTGTTATTCTGTTTCTCACTGTTCAAATAAACCTACCATTACAATTATAGACTGATCATGTCTTTGTCAGTGGGCAAACGTACAAAATCAGCAGGGGATCAAATACTTTTTTCCCCTCACTGTAGGTTGAGAACTTTTGTGAAAGATCACAGTTTGAAAGATATGGCATATAGAAGCAACCGGATGGACATCATGAAAATGATTGGGGAGGTTGAGGGTAGAGGAAGTTCAGGAGTAAAAACAAACAAAATATAATTATTGTAAAATTGACTGTGTCCATAAAATGTATATAGTATGTATAAGCTGGAATTAGAGGCCTAAGCATTGTTGTTCACTAGTTTACTCCAATTAGGGGAGGGGTGGTGGGGTTGTAAAGTAATGAAGGAAAATATATTTAAAAGGATATATATATATACACACACACATACACAGTTGAAGTCGGAAGTGTAGGTAGCTTAGTGGTTAAGAGCGTTGTGCCAGTAACCGAAAGGTTGCTGGTTCTAATCCCCGAGCCGACTAGGTGAAAAATCTGTCGATGTGCCCTTGAGCAAGGCACTTAACCCTAATTGCTCCTGTAAGTTGCTCTGGATAAGAGCGTCTGATAAATGACTAAAAAAAATAAAAGTGTACATATACATTAGCCAAATACATATAAACTCAGTTTTTCACAATTCCTGACATTTAATCCTAGTAAAAATTCCCTGTTTTAGGTCAGTTAGGATCACCACTTTATTTTAAGAATGTGAAATGTCAGAATAATACTAGAGAGAATGTTTTATTTCAACTTTTGTTTCTTTCATCACATTCCCAGTGGGTCAGAAGTTTACATACACTCAATTAGTATTTGGTAGCATTGCCTTTCAATTGTTTAACTTGGGTCAAATGTTTCGGGTAGCCTTCCACAAGCTGCCCACAATAAATTGGGTGAATTTTGGCCCATTCCTCCTGACAGAGCTGGTGTAACTGAGTCAAGTTTGTAGGCCTCCTTGCTCGCACAAGCTTTTTCAGTTCTGCCCACACATTTTCTATAGGATTGAGGTCAGGGCTTTGTGATGGCCACTCCAATACCTTGACTTTGTTGTCCTTAAGTCATTTTGCCACAACTTTGGAAGTATGCTTGGGGTCATTGTCCATTTGGAAGACCCATTTGCGACCAAGCTTTAACTTCCTGACTGATGTCTTGAGATGTTGCTTCAATATATCCACATCATTTTCCTTCCTTATGATGCCATCTATTTTGTGAAGTGCACCAGTCCCTCCTGCAGAAAATAACCCCCACAGCATGATTCTGCCACCCCCGTGCTTCACGGTTGGGATGGTGTTCTTCGGCTTGTAAGAGTCCCCCCTTTTTCCTCCAAACATAATGATGGTCATTATGGCCAAACAGTTCTATTTTTGTTTCATAAGACCAGAGGACATTTCTCCAAAAAGTATGATCTTTGTCTCCATGTGTAGATGCAAACTGTAGTCTGGCTTTTTTATGGCGGTTTTGGAGCAGTGGCTTCTTCCTTGCTGAGCGGCCTTTCAGGTTATGTCGATATAGGACTCGTTTTACTGTGGACATAGATACTTTTGTACCAGTTTCCTCCAGCATCTTCACAAGGTCCTTTGCTGTTGTTCTGGGATTGATTTGCACTTTTCGCACCAAAGTACGTTCATCTCTAGGAGACAGAACGCGTCTTCTTCCTGAGTGGTATGACGGCTGCGTGGTCCCATGGTGTTTATACTTGTGTACTATTGTTTGTACATATGAACATGGTACCTTCAGTCATTTGGAAATTGCTCCCAAGGATGAACCAGACTTGTGGAGGTCTACAAATTTTTTTCGGAGGTCTTGGCTGATTTCTTTAGATTTTCCCATGATGTCAAGCAAAGAGGCACTGAGTTTGAAGGTAGGTCTTGAAATACATCCACAGCTCTCCAATTGACTCAAATTATGTCAATTAGCCTATCAGAAGCTTCTAAAGCCATGACATCATTTTCTGGAATTTTCCAAGCTGTTTAAAGGCACAGTCAACTTAGTGTATGTAAACTTCTGACCCACTGGAATTGTGATACAGTGAATTATAAGTGAAATAATCTGTCTGTAAACAATTGTTGGAAAAATTACTTGTGTCATGCACAAAGTAGATGTACTAACCGACTTTCCAAAACTATAGTTTGTTAACAAGAAATTAGTGAAGTGGTTGAGAAATGAGTTTTAACGACTCCAACCTAAGTGTATGTAAACTTCCGACTTCAACTGTGTATATATATATATATATATATATATATATATATATATATATATATATATATATATATATATATATATATATATATATATATATACACACATACATACATACAGTGGTGTGAAAAAGTGTTTGCCCCCATCCTGATTTGTTATTTGTTTGCATGTTTGTCACACTTAAATGTTTCAGATCATCAAACACATTTAAATATTAGACAAAGATAACACAAGTAAACACAAAATGCAGTTTTGAAATGAAGGTTGTTATTATTAAGGGAAAACAAAATCCAAACCTACATGGCCCTATGTGAAAAAGTGTTTGCCCCCCCTGTTATAACACAACTCAACTGTGGTTTATCACACCTGAGTTCAATTCCTCTAGCCACACCCAGGCCTGATTACTGCCACACCTGTTCTCAATCAAGGAATCACTTAAATAGGACCTGCCTGACAAAGTGAAGTAGACTAAAAGATCCTCAAAAGCTAGACATCATGCCGAGATCCAAAGAAATTCAGGAACAAATGAGAAAGAAAGTAATTGAGATCCATCAGTCTGGAAAAGGTTATAAAGCCATTTCTAAAGCTTTGGGACTCCAGCGAACCACAGTGAGAGCCATTATCCACAAATGGCGAAAACATGGAACAGTGGTGAACCTTCCCAGGAGTGGCCGGCCGACCAAAATTACCCCAAGAGCGCAGCGACGACTCATCCAAGAGGTCACAAAAGACCCCACAACCACATCCAAAGAGCTGCAGGCCTCACTTGCCTCAGTTAAGGTCAGTGTTCATGACTCCACCATAAGAAAGAGACTGGGCAAAAATGGCCTGCATGGCAGAGTTCCAAGACGAAAACCACTGCTGAGCAAAAAGAACATTAAGGCTCGTCTCATTTTTGCCAGAAAACATCTTGATGATCCCCAAGACCTTTGGGAAAATACTCTGTGGACTGACGAGACAAAAGTTGAACTTTTTGGAATGTGTGTGTCCCATTACATCTGCCGTAAAAGTAACACCGCATTTCAGAAAAAGAACATCATACCAACAGTAAAATATGGTGGTGGTAGAATGATGGTCTGGGCCTGTTTTGCTGCTTCAGGACCTGGAAGACTTGCTGTGATAAATGGAACCATGAATTCTGCTGTCTACCAAAAAATCCTGAAGGAGAATGTCCGGCCATCTGTTCGTGACCTCAAGCTGAAGCGAACTTGGGTTCTGCAGCAGGACAATGATCCAAAACACACCAGCAAGTCCACCTCTGAATGGCTGAAGAAAAACAAAATGAAGACTTTTGAGTGGCCTAGTCAAAGTCCTGACCTGAATCCTATTGAGATGCTGTGGCATGACCTTAAAAAGGCAGTTCATGCTCGAAAACCCTCATGTGGCTGAATTACAACAATTCTGCAAAGATGAGTGGGCCAAAATTCCTCCACAGCGCTGTAAAAGACTAATTTCAAGTTATCGCAAACGCTTGATTGCAGTTGTTGCTGCTAAGGGTGGCCCAACCAGTTATTAGGTTGTAGGGGGCAATCACTTTTTCCCACAGGGCCATGTGGGTTTGGATTTTGTTTTCCCTTAATAATAACAACCTTCATTTCAAAACTGCATTTTGTGTTTCCTTTTGTTATCTTTGACTAATATTTAAATTTGTTTGATGATCTGAAACATGTAAGTGTGACAAACATGCAAACAAATAAGAAATCAGGAAGGGGGCAAACACTTTTTCACACCACTGTATATGCCAGAGAAAAAAACATATGGGGGATTGGAAGTGATGCAGACAATTACATAGATGGAAGTTACAATCTATCTGCAATATTAAAGCTGATCTACCCCCTAAAATAATATATATACAGTGGGGAGAACAAGTATTTGATACACTGTCGATTTTGCAGGTTTTCCTACTTACAAAGCATGTAGAGGTCTAATTTTTTATCATACGTACACTTCAACTGTGAGAGACGGAATCTAAAACAAAAATCCAGAAAATCACATTGTATGATTTTTAAGTAATTCATTTGCATTTTATTGCATGACATAAGTATTTGATACATCAGAAAAGCAGCACTTAATATTGTCATGCTGGAAGACCCAGCCACGACCCATCTTCAATGCTCTTACTGAGGGAAGGAGGTTGTTGGCCAAGATCGCCAAGATCAATACGGTGCAGTCGTCCTGTCCCCTTTGCGAAAAGCATCCCCAAAGAATGATGTTTCCACCTCCATGCTTCATGGTTGGGATGGTGTTCTTGGGGTTGTACTCATCCTTCTTCTTCCTCCAAACACGGCGAGTGGAGTTTAGACCAAAAAGCTCTATTTTTGTCTCATCAGACCACATGACCTTCTCCCATTCCTCCTCTGGATCATCCAGATGGTCATTGGCAAACTTCAGACGGGCCTGGACATGCGCTAGCTTGAGCAGGGGGACCTTGCGTGCGCTGCAGGATTTTAATCCACGACGGCGTAGTGTGTTACTAATGGTTTTCTTTGAGACTGTGGTCCCAGCTCTCTTCAGGTCATTGACCAGGTCCTGCCGTGTAGTTCTGGGCTGATCCCTCACCTTCCTCATGATCATTGATGCCCCACGAGGTGAGATCTTGCATGGAGCCCCAGACCGAGGGTGATTGACCGTCATCTTGAACTTCTTCCATTTTCTAATAATTGCACCAACAGTTGTTGCCTTCTCACCAAGCTGCTTGCCTATTGTCCTGTAGCCCATCCCATCCTTGTGCAGGTCTACAATTTTATCCCTGATGTCCTTACACAGCTCTCTGGTCTTGGCCATTGTGGAGAGGTTGGAGTCTGTTTGATTGAGTGTGTGGACAGGTGTCTTTTATACAGGTAACGAGTTCAAACAGGTGCAGTTAATACAGGTAATGAGTGGAGAACAGGAGGGCTTCTTAAAGAAAAACTAACAGGTCTGTGAGAGCCGGAATTCTTACTGGTTGGTAGGTGATCAAATACTTATGTCATGCAATAAAATGCAAATTAAATTACTTAAAAATCATACAATGTGATTTTCTGGATTTTGATAAAAATTACAGACCTCTACATGCTTTGTAAGTAGGAAAACCTGCAAAATTGGCAGTGTATCAAATACTTGTTCTCCCCACTGTATATACATATATATATATATATATATATATAAAAATAGTGGTGACTACTGCCCTCTTGACACATCTTGATAATGTCGCCGGAGGAGATGGCTGCCGTTTTACGGGCTCCTAACCAATTGTTCTATTGTGTGTGTTTTTTCACGTTATTTGTAACTTATTTTGTACATAATGTTTCTGCCACTGTCTCTTATGACCGAAAAGTGCTTCTGGATATCAGGACAGCGATTACTCACCTCGTACTGGACGAAGATTTTTTCTTTAACGAGTCAGGCGCAAAGGATTTACTTCAGACACCCGAAAAGGCCCAAGTCCCCGTCATTCGCAGGAGAAAGAGATGGAGATATCAGCGACGTAGGTCGGGGTGCCTTGTAAGGATCTGGCGGCGAGTGGGTAATCTGCCTCTACCATCAGTCCTATTAGCCAACATACAATCATTGGATAACAAAATAGACGAGCTACGATCACGAATATCCTACCAACGGGACATTTAAATCTGTAATGTTTCACCGAGTCGTGAATGAACGACAACATGGATAACATACAGCAGGCGGGGTTTATGCAGCATCGGCAAGATAGAACAGCTGCCTCTGGTAAGACAAGGGGTGGCGGTCTGTGTATATTTGTAAACAATAGCTGGTGCATGAAATCTAATATTGAGGAAGTCTCAAGGTTTTGCTCGCCTGAGGTAGAGTATCTCATGATAAGCTGTAGACCACACTATATACCAAGAGAGTTTTCAGGCCCCACAGTGACCATACGTATATACCCCATCCAGAAGCCATGGATTACAGGCAACATCCGCGCTGAGCTAAAGGGTAGAGCTGCCACTTTCGAGGAGAGGGACTCTAATCCAGATGCCCTCCGACAAACCATAAAACAGGCAAAGCGTCAATACAGGACTAAGACTGAATCGTACTACACCGGCTCCGACGCTCGTCGGATGTGGCAGGGCTTGCAAACTATTACAGACTACAAAGGGAAGCACAGCCGTGAGCTGCCCAGTGACACAAGCCTACCAGACGAGCTAAATTACTTCTACGCTCGCTTCGAGGTAAGCAACACAGAAGCATGCATGAGAGCATCAGCTGTTCCGGACGACTGTGTGATCACGCTTTCCGTAGCCGATGTGAGTAAGACCTTTAAACAGGTCAACATTCACAAGGCTGCAGGGCCAGACGGATTACCAGGATGTGTACTCATAGCATGTGCTGACCAACTGGCAAGTGTCTTCACTGACATTTTCAACCTGTCTCTGACTGAGTCTGTAATACCAACCTGTTTCAAGCAGACCACCATAGTCTCTGTGCCCAAGAACACTTAGGCATCCTGTCTAAATGACTACGGACCCGTAGCTCTCATGTCTGTGGCCATGAAGTGATTTGAAAGGCTGGTCATGGCTCAAATCAACACCATTATCCCAGAAACCCTAGACCCACTCCAATTTGCATACCGCCCCAACAGATCCAAAGCTGATGCAAACTCTATTGCACTCCACACTGCCCTTTCCCACCTGGACAAGAGGAACACCTACGTGAGAATGCTATTCATTGACTACAGCTCAGCGTTCAACACCATAGTGCCCTCAAATCTCATCACTAAGTTAAGGACCCTGGGACTAAACACCTCCCTCTGCAACTGGATCCTGGACTTCCTGACGGGCCACCCCTAGGTGGTAAGGGTAGGTAACAACACATCTGCCACGCTGATCCTCAATTACGTGGGCCCCTCAGGGGTGCGTGCTCAGTCCCCACCTGTACTCCTTGTTTACCCATGACTGCATGGCCAGGCACGACTCCAACACCATCATTAAGTTTGCCGACGACACAACAGTGGTAGGCCTGATCACCGACAACAATGAGACAGCCTATAGGGAGGAGGTCAGAGACCTGGCCGTGTGGTGCCAGGATAACAACCTTTACCTCAACGTGATAAAGACAAAGGAGATGATTATGGACTACAGTATAAGGAGGACCGAGCACACCCCCATTCTCATCGATGGAGCTGTAGTGGAGCAGGTTGAGAGCTTCAAGTTCCTTGGTGTCCACATCACCAACAAACTATCATGGTCCAAACACACCAAGACAGTCGTGAAGCGGGCACGACAAAGCCTATTCCCCCTAAGGAGACTGAAAATATTTGGCATGGGTCCTCAGATCTTCAAAAAGTTCTACAGCTGCACCATCGAGAGCGTCCTGACTGGTTGCATCACTGCCTGGTATGGCAACTGCTCGGCCTCCGAACGCAAGGCTCTACAGAGGGTAGTGCGTACGGCCCAGTACCTCACTGGGGCCAAGATTCTACCACCAAGCCATAAGACTCCTGAACAACTAATCAAATGGCTACCCGGACTATTTGCATTCCTATTGTCATACCAGGACTTGATATGAGACATATGGCCATATAAAAACACACAGAGATCTGGTGACACCATGATAGTATACTGTACCAATGAGTTTGAGTTTCTATGGGTAATGGGTCTGGCTGTGATTCCTACTCTCCTCACATCACAGGCATCAGCCAGCAGTACTTACTCACATTAGTCGGCTGCCACAAGCAGTTGAGCAAATCAAACAAGAGTCAATCAAAATAGGAAAATAGACTGTAGGTGATGTTAATAGTTCTGCTCCTGCCCCATAAGAGATCAATCCATAGGCTTTAGCCTTTTCAGGTCATTAAAAGATAACACCATTTACGTTACAGACTCATTGGGCTTGAGCCCTCACAAACCAGGTTATGTCATATTATCAGTATGTCCTTAGAAACCAGGTTGTCATATTACCAGTATGTTCTTAGAAACCAGGTTGTGTCATATTATCAGTATGTCCTTAGAAACCAGGTTGTGTCATATTATCAGTATGTCCTTAGATACCAGGTTGTGTCATATTATCAGTATGTCCTTAGATACCAGGTTGTGTCATTATCAGTATGTAAATAGAAACAAGGTTGTGTCATTATCAGTATGTCCTTAGAAACCAGGTTGTGTCATATTATCAGTATGTTATGGTTTAGTGGGACATGTTTAATAAGGAACCACCACACACAACTCATCTAATGAGAGGGTCAAGGGAACCTCATCATAAAGTAAGACAACAAGCCAACAGCAACCACTTACCATTGCATTGCATTCCTAAAGGATTACTGTGTAAAACTGTCCATTTAAAACTGACAGTCAGACAAAGGATATATATTAATTCAATCACCATTAATGATTGAATTTTAGCGAGGAGGCCTTCCTAATTGACCTGGCCCAGGTATCCTGGATGGATATAGATCTCATTCCGTCAGTAGAGGATGCCTGGTTGTTCCTTAAAAGTAATTTCCTCTCAATCTTAAATAAACATGCCCCATTCAAAAAATACAGAACTAAGAACCGATATAGCCCCTGGTTCTCCTCAGACTTGACTGCCCTTGACCAGCACAAAAACATCCTGTGGCGTACAGCATTAGCATCAAATAGCCCCCGCGATATGCAACTTTTCAGGGAAGTTAGGAACCAATATACACAAGCAGTCAGGAAAGCAAAGGCTAACTTTTTCAAACAGAAATTTGCATCCTGTAGCACTAACTCCAAAAAGTTTTGGGACACTGTAAAGTCCATGGAGAATAAGAGCACTTCCTCCCAGCTGCCCACTGCACTGAGGCTAGGGAAACACTATCACCACCGATAAATCTACAATAATCGAGAATTTCAACAAGCATTTTGCTACAGCTGGCCATGCTTTCCATCTGGCTACCACTAACCCGGCCACCAACTCTGCACCCTCTGCTGCAACTTGCCCATGCCCCCCGCTTCTCCTTCACACAAATTCAGACAGTTGATGTTTTGAAAGCGCTGCAAAATCTGGACCCCTACAAATCAGCTGGGCTAGACAATCTGGACCCTTTCTTCCTAAAACTAGCCGCCGAAATTGTCGCAACCCCTATTACTAGTCTGTTCAACCTCTCTTTCATAACGTCTGAGATCCCCAGAGATTGGAAAGCTGCCGCGGTCATCCCCCTCTTCAAAGGGGGTGACACTCTAGATCCAAACTGCTACAGACCTATATCCATCCTGCCCTGCCTTTCGAAAGTATTCAAAGCCAAGTTAACAAACAGATCATCGACCATTTCGAATACCACCGTACCTTCTCCGCTATGCAATCCGGTTTCCGAGCTGGTCACGGGTGCACTTCAGCCACGCTCAAGGTCCTAAACGATATTATAACCGCGATTGATAATAGACAGTACTGTGCAGCCGTCTTCATCGACCTGGCCAAGGCTTTCGACTCTGTCAACCACCGCATTCTTATTGGCAGACTAAATAGCCTTGGTTTCTCAAATGACTGCCTCGCCTGGTTCACCAACTACTTCTCAGATAGAGTTCAGTGTGTCAAATCGGAGGGCCTGTTGTCTGGACCTATGGCAGTCTCTATGGGGGTGCCACAGGGTTCAATTCTTGGGCCGACACTTTTCTCCGTGTATATCAATGATGTCGCTCTTGCTGCTGGTGACTCTCAGATCCACCTCTACGCAGACGACACCATTTTGTATACATCTGGCCCTTCATTGGACACTGTGTTAACAAACCTCCAAACGAGCTTCAATGCCATACAACAATCCTTCAGTAGCCTTCAACTGCTCTTAAACACTAGTAAAACTAAATGCATGCTTTTCAATCGAACGCTGCTAGCACCCGCCCACCCGACTAGAATCACCACTCTCGACGGGTCTGGCCTAGAGTATGTGGACAACTACAAATATCTAGGTGTCTGGTTAGACTGTAAACTCAACTTCCAGACTCACATAAAGAATCTCCAATCCAAAGTTAAATCTAGAATCGGCTTCCTATTTCGCAACAAAGCCTCCTTCACTCATGCTGCCAAACATGCCCTCGTAAAACTGACTATCCTACCGATCCTTGACTTCGGCGATGTCATTTACAAAATAGCCTCCAACACTCTACTCAGCAAATTGGATGTAGTCTATCACAGTGCCATCCGTTTTGTCTCCAAAGCCCCATACACTACCCACCACTGTGACCTGTACGCTCTTGTTGGCTGGTCCTCACTACATGTTCGTCGTCAAACCCACTGGCTCCAGGCCATCTATAAATCACTGCTAGGCAAATCCCCGCCCTATCTTAGCTCATTGGTCACCATAGCAGCACCCACCCGTAGTCTGCGCTCCAGCAGGTATATCTCACTGGTCATTCCCAAAGCCAACACCTCCTTTGGCCGCCATTCCTTCCAGTTCTCTGCTGCCAATGACTGGAATGAATTGCAAAAATCTCTGAAGCTGGAGACTCTTATCTCCCCCCAATAACTTTAAGCATCAGTTGTCAGAGCACCTTACCGATCACTGCACCTGTACACAGCCCATCTGAAATTAGCCCACCCAACTACCTCATCCCTATATTGTTATTTAATTTGCTCTTTTGCACCCCAGTATCTCTATTTGCACATAATCTCTTGCACATCTAGCATTCCAGTGTTAATACTATTGTAATTATTCTGCACTATAGCCCATTTATTGCCTTACCTCCATAACTTGCTACATTTGCACACACTGTATATATATTTTCTGTTGTATTTTCTGACTTTATGTTTTTTTCTTTACCCCATATGTAACTCTGTGTTGTTTTTATTGCACTACTTTGCTTTATCTTGGCCAGGTCGCAGTTGTAAATGAGAACCTGTTCTCAACTGGCTTACCTGGTTAAATAAAGGTGAAATAAAATAAAATAAAAATTAATATGGTCTGTTTGGATAACTGTCTGACACAGTCTGGAAAGACACCTGTAGGACTCCATGGTAACTTTTCACTCACAGAGACGGTTTCCCCTTCAGTGTACCAACAGATACTTTCACAGTCAATCTGGACTGTGTTTATATCTCCCAAGAGCACCACTTTATATAACTTTACCTTTCTAGCTAGTACAGCTACTTGTGTGACTGACATCACAAGACTATGTTAAGCCGCTGAGCTAAAGCCTTTGCATAACCCGCATGCAAGTCTTCAGGTCTCAGGGAAATCATACAGTATGCAGCTTCTGTGACTATGTAAGCCTGCTGAGATATCGTCACTGTCGGAGGAAAACCTTGTATATCCAAAACAGAGGTTTTCATCCGACAGTGGCGATATGCAGATATAGGTCTGTGGTAGTAGGAGGGAGTAGAGATGTGCAGTAGCAGCAGGATATAAGGACCCTCTCTGTGATCAGGGGCCGTATCCACAGTGTCTCAGAGTAGAAAATTGGTCGAAAGTGCTGAGAATAGAGACATTTTACTCCTACTCTTATGGGTAAAAGTAAAAGCTATGCATGAAGCCTCTTTAGTCATAAGAGTTCCACCTAGTTGACAGGTATTTAGGAGACCTCATGAGCTGTCCTAACCAGTTAAGAGTTACCAGCAGGTGTCTTGATAATAGAAAAAAAGCAGCGAGTCAGTTTCTGCGCCATAGACAGGCAACTGCTTTGGAGTTGAAAGAATGTTTTGATATTTTTATATGATCAACCCATAAATAATCTATACCTACATGCAACAGTATATCTTGGGCTTTTGACAATGATTGCACATGAGGCCTATTTCACATGATATGCCTAAATATTTAGCAGTGGAGGCTGGTGACTTGAATAATTGAGGAGGATGGGAGACCCACGGTATAGGAGAGGAACGCACAGAGATGACAAAGTGTGTTTCAAAAATCGTCAAAGACTAATTATTTTAACCTAAAGCATGTATAGAAGACATTGATAGTACAATATTATGGGGAATGGGAATGAGAGGGCTACTTACACAGTGTTGGGAAGGGATCACAGTATTGATTGAATGTGGAATGAGTTGAGGTGTTCAGAGGCTTGACTTAAGTGCAGGACAGGATTTGACTGAGAAGACTAAAAACAATAACAGAGCACAGTTAGACAAAATAGTTAGTCCAAGCAATGAGTAAAATCATTTATGTGTAATAATGTGATTGTGTTTGTGTATGTGATTGACTCTACAGTCGTGGTCAAAAGTTTTGAAAATGACAAGTATTGGTCTCCACAAAGTTTGCTGCCTCAGTGTTGATGATGGCAATTTGCATATACTACAGAATGTCATGAAGAGTGATCAGATGAATTGTAATTAATTGCAAAGTCCCTCTTTGCCATGAAAATGAACTTAATCCCCCAAAAACATTTCCACTGCATTTCAGCCCTGCCACAAAATGACCAGCTGCCATCATGTCAGTGATTGTCTCGTTAACACAGGTGAGTGTTGACGAGGGCAAGGCTGGAGATCACTCTGTCATGCTGATTGAGTCAGAATAACAGACTGGAAGCTTTAAAAGGAGGGTGGAAGCTTTAAAAGGAGGGTGGGTGTTTGAAATCATTGTTCTTCCTCTGTCAACCATGGTTCCCTGCAAGGAAACACGTGCCGTCATCATTGCTTTGCACAAAAAGGGCTTCACAGGCAAGGATATTGCTGCTAGTAAAATTGCACCTAAATCAACCATTTATTGGATCATCAAGAACTTCAAGGAGAGAGGTTCAATTGTTGTGAAGAAGGCGTCAGGGCGCCCAAGAAAGTCCAGCAAGTGCCAGGATCGTCTCCTAAAGTTGATTCAGCTGCGGGATCGGGGCACCATCAGTGCAGAGCTTGCTCAGGAATGGCAGCAGGCAGGTGTGAGTGCATCTGTACGCACAGTGAGGCAAATACTTTTGGAGGATGGCCTGGTGTCAAGAAGGGCAGCAAAGAAGCCACTACTCTGCAGGAAAAGAATCAGGGACAGACTGATATTCTGCAAAAGGTACAGGGATTGGACTGCTGAGGACTGAAGTAGAGTAATTTTCTCTGATGAATCCCCTTTCCGATTGTTTGGGCCATCCGGAAAACACCTTGTCCGAAGAAGACAAGGTGAGCGCTACCATCAGTCCTGTGTCATGCCAACAGTAAAGCATCCTGAGACCATTCATGTGTGGGGTTGCTTCTCAGCCAAGGGAGTGGGCTCACTCACAATTTTGCCTAAGAACACAGCCATGAATAAAGAATGGTACCAACACATCCTCCGAGAGCATCTTCTCCCAACCATCCAAGAACAGTTTGGTGATGACCAATGCCTTTTCCAGCATGATGGAGCACCTTGCCATAAAGCAAAAGTGATAACTAAGTGGCTCGGGGAACAAAACATCAACATTTTGGGTCCATGGCCAGTAAACTCCCCAGAACTTAATCCCATTGAGAACTTGTGGTCGATCCTCAAGAGGCGGGTGGACAAACAAAAGCCCACAACTTCTGACAAACTCCAAGCATTGATTATGCAAGAATGGGCCCAGAAGTTAATTGACAGCATGCCAGGGCGGATTGCAGAGGTCTTGAAAAAGAAGGGTCAACACTGCAAATATAGACTCTTTGCATAAACTGAATGTCATTGTCAATGAAAGCCTTTGAGACTTATGGAATACTTGTAATTATACTTTAGTGTACCATAGTAACTACTGACATAAAGATCTAAGAACACTGAAGCAGCAAACTTTGTGGAGACCAATACTTGTGTCATTCTCAAAACATTTGACCACGACTGTACATATAGTAATGAGAGAAAATTGACAGGGCTACTCACAGTGCTTGAAGAGGAAACATTCAATGTGCCAGTGGATGAGCGGGCACATGAGACATGGCTTCAGTTCATGTCAGGAGAGAGTTGACAATGGTAGTAGAGTGGAGTGGTCATCACCTCTTAAATCAGGGAACAGGAGGGGACTTAGCTGTAAATACAAATAGTAGATACATTCCATTACAGCTGCACCATCATAGGTTTGAACTACAAGTTTTTCCATGAAGTTAAACTCAGACATCTCAAAATTCACACAAAGTCAAAACACAGAATGAGCATCTTGCCCACTTGACACATCAAAGTAGCCCAATAAACTTTCCTGAATAAAGCCCTGGACATCTACATACCTGACGATAACTGAAAACTGCAAGCAGACTGGTGGCACCATAGGTCCCAGAGTGGTGGGGCAATTTTTACCACCTGGGGCCCAGAGTTTTTCCTTATCTGTTAACCTAACCAGGAAAACTCTAGACCCTATAAGCTATGACAGTGATTCATCATTTGTAAAAAGGTTTTATAAGGGTTATGATGGGACCAGTTTTTCCTAATCAGGTCACATGGTTTAAAAAAAAAACTCCTGAAAAAAACTCCTGGCCCTGGGGGGGATGAAAACCCTGTCAAACTGCAGCAACCTTATACTTGTTCATATGAATTATATTTAGACTAGATTAGGAGGGGGATTTCCTCTACCCAGACACAACAACTGATAGACAATAGAACTCACAGGGCTGAGCTTGCTTTTATGCATGTTTGCATCATGCACACATATGCAACTTTAGGCTTTATAAAAAATTAACACATCTGTCATCACTATTATGTTGATTGATTAATTCCAGTTAATCATTTTGGATTGAAAACGTATAGGCAGCCTAGCCAGCCCAAGGTTGAATATAATCCAAATTTGATCACATTCACATTTTCTACTGACACACAAATGGACTATAAATACATAACGTTACCAATTAATTTATCCTGACCAGATGGACAGCGCACATAGGCTGCAAGCAGCTGCTCTTATTAGTAGCCTACAGTTGATCAGAATGAAAAATAATCTCGTTTTCCTCGTATTCAGCATGTCAGATCTCTCATGTTTAGGTGTAGCCTAGGCTGCTGCAACATTTATGGAATTAGTTTTTGCTTGGGTCTGTTCGGAGTGATTATGTGTTATCATCTTTGCTAAATAAATACCAGAGGAAAGTGGAAAGCCTACCTGAGCGCGCGCGAACCTCTCTCTTTAATCAAACTTTTAATGGATGATGCGATGGAAGCTATCAAATCATTCTGAATTGATTTCGACATCCCAGAAAAGACAGTCGAAAGTTCCATATGTTCAGCAAGTAAAGCATCATAACGTGCAACTACCGCTGCAAGCTCCTTGTAGTTGCCCTTGTTAGCGGACCTTTCCCTCTCGTCATGTCCTCTAATTTGAACACCGACTGTGCTTTTGGTACACCAGAAGTACATTAATTTCCAATGGAACGCTGCGTTAGCCTTGCAGCATTGCGTTGCAGAAGCAGTGCGTTCTGTGTGATGCATACGTTGGTATGCGTCAAACTGTATGCGGCACCGGGTTGACTGAGCTGGTAGCAGAAGGTGAACGTTGAACTTTTGTTGCACACATATCTAGATCATGCTGCATACTATTTTGCGCAATGATACAGTTGGTGTGTTCAAAGCGTTTAAGCCTATTCTTGCATGCTCCAAAACGCAGTGGTGTTGAACTTTCTTACTTTCTCGTTGTGTTGCGCAGTTTGAATATGCAGACCTTCGTCATGATCGATGCGGCTTTTTCCCAGAAGCTTGAATCTGATGTGGGCATTTATATGCTCCCTGCGTTTGTTTTGCCATTTAGCTGAACGATCAATGTTCTTCAGGTCACTGTACCTCCCTTTTGCCCAAGGCTCAGACCTTCCAAAAAGCAGGCAAGGCCAGAAATACAAGCGGCTTATTGAAAGACTCCCCGTTAACCAGCTATACTTTTGATACCAATTGGTATTAAACGCGCTCACCTTTTCATCCTTCTTCATGAAACTGATCTCAGGCAGAGGTCGACCCTCGGTTTTAATTCACACCTTTTCCGCATACCCCAGAGAATGAAAGTGGTTCTTCAACAAAAAGTAAACAACACTTTCGGTAGCATTGCTGCACACTCGAGCTGGTAGCTAGCTAGCTACTGCCTACTGAAGTTAGCAAGGCAAATTGAAATAAATTGCGCTAACTGGACACAAAAAATAAAGTTCTAAAACCAAGAAAATTATTTATAATCTACCTCCTCCGTCTCCTGTAATTTGAAGAAACTAATTTGAATTGAATAATTTCCCCAAAATGCTCAACTATCCCTTTTCAATCTCTATCCAATAATGTCACCAACTCACCAAGCTTCTCAACAAATAGGGCCCCCCCCCCCCCAGGTTCATTCTCTGATTCTAATCCTATGATTGGATGGGCAACATGTCAGGTCATACTGGAAAAGCTTTGATTGGGTTGGACCTTCGGAAGTGGTCATAATTACCATGTAGGTTTATGGAAGGGGGTGAGGCCTACGAGCCTCCTAGGTTTTGTATTGAAGTTAAAGTACCCAGAGGAGGACAGAAGCTAGCTGTCCTCCGGCTACACCGTGGTGCTACCCCAGAGAGTGCTGTTGAAGTTACTATAGACCTTCATTGCAAAACAGTGTGTTTTAATCAATTATTTGGTGACATATACATATATTTAGTTTAGTTTCATCTAAAAATGATACATTTTTTTGTGTTTCACTATTTTTATTTTTATGAGAATTTCACAGCTGGCGATGCCTCATTCGCGATTGATTTTTCAGCATTATTTGCAACTTGGTCAAGGAGTGTCATCACTAGCTTTCCTTTGTGGTACCTCAAACTGTCGCGATTACCAGCTGAGAGGAATTTTGGGGAGCTGATTTTACTCCTGGCTCAGAGTTTGTCTAAACAGTGTCTTGACATAATCTTTTTTTGTGTCTTAAAACAGGTTTTATCAGGATTCCTAGGACCTTTTCTGAGACGCTTCTGGCCCCCTCCTAGCCCGCTCTTAGCCCCCTCCTGGCCCCCTCCTAGCCTCCTCCTAGCCCTCTCCTGGCCCCCAACTACACCCTGCCTCATAGCCTTCACTTGTACTGAGCTCTATGGGTCATAATGTATGTTCCACAGGCAGGGGCTATAGAGATGTGTTACAGGAGGGGGTCGCAGTTCCGGAGCGATCCATTAGGTGTCTTCCTCCAACAACCTTAGGCACCTCCTCACTCACAGTCTGGACTAATCAGTATCCTATTAGTGTCACCTGTGTCTACCTGTTCACCTGTGTATTTATGCCCTCACTTCCCTGTGTTCCCTTGCTCAGTTTTCCAGCAGTACTACTCAGTGTCTGATCAGAGACCTATGTACAGGTACTTGAGAAGTGTTCTCCCTGTTTCGTTATTTGTTTCAGTATTTCGTATTATGGCAGTCAGACGGTTTTTGTAGACTTATTTGCCCAACCTTTCTTTTATCGTGATAAGTCCGTTATTTTGTATTCTGGCTTCGGGACCACCAGTAAAGATCCTTGTTTCACCATCTCTGCCTACTGCCTACTGTACATCCTGCACCGCACGAGTGGGAGAGCCAAACTCTGGCGTGCTCCGACTCCTACCAATTCACCCGGGAGCTATGCAAGGTGTTCGACACCTCTCGGGTGGTGTCGGGGCATGAGGCCGGGAGCCGGAACCGAAACCCCAACTCCAGAGACTCCCAGACTTTTCTCCCCGTCAGGGTTCAGTGGGCCCGCGCTGCGTGTCGGGTGCATGCACTGGTGGATTCTGGGGCTGCGGGAAACCTGTTGGACGTGGGGCTGGACAAGGGTGGAGCGTTCCGTTACTCTCCCTCTCCCAGCCGGTTCCGGTCATGGGCCTGGACGGCCGGCCGTTGAGGTCGGGCTTCATCACCCGGCGCACTGTTCCCGTGCATGTCTGGGTGGGGGGGGGGGGCTATGGGAGGATATCCAGTTTTTCATTGTGGACTCTCCGGAGTGTCCCCTCGTCCTCGGGCACCCCTGTCTGGTCGCCCACAAACTCCAGATAGACTGGTCCACGGGGCGGCTCATCCTGTTCCGTTCTCCACCGACCACTCATCAGCCCAAACCACCGTCCCAGACCACCTGCCAGTCCTCACCTCTTCCCCAGGTCCCGCACTCCAAACTGCCTACCACCCTAGCGGGAGGACGGCGGCTACAGACTCCGTCACCGGCCCAGACCTGGCAGGCATTTAGTAAGAGGCGTGCCAAGGGCCTACCTACTCACAGGCCATACGACTGCGTTATCAATCTCCTGCCGGGCGCCATGCCCACACGAGGGCGATTATTTTCCTTGTCCTTCGTGGGGAAAAAGGACAGTGGGCAGCGGCCGTGCATTGATTATCGGGCGTTCAACAAAATCCCGGTTAAGAACCACTACCCACTCCCCCTGATGACGACGGCATTCGAGTTGTTGCAGGGAACCCGGGTCTTCACCAAAGCTGGACTTACATAATGCCTACAACCTGGTGAGGATTCGGGAGGGGGACGAGTGAAAGACTGCTTTTAACACACCCAGTGGGCATTACGAGTACCAAGTCATGCCATTCGGTCTAGCCAACGCGCCTGCGGTGTTCAAGGCGTTGGTCAATGACTTGCTCCGGGACCTCCTCGACTACAGCGTCTTCGTGTATTTGGATGACATCCTAATATTTTCTATGGATATGAGTGAACACCAGCAGCACGTTCGGCAGGTCCTCCAATGCCTTCTCCATCACCAGCTCTACGTCAAGGCGGAGAAGTGCGTATTCCACACAGAGACAGTCTCCTTCCTGGGGTTCATTGTCACCCAGGGGGACCTACGGATGGACCCAGCCTAGGTCAGCGCGGTACTGGATTGGCCCCAGCCCTCATTCCTCAAGCAACTACAGCAGTTTTTAGGGTTCGCTAATTTATTCTCCATTTTAGCTCCCTAGCCGCTCCCCTGACAGCCCTCACCCAGACGAGCGTGCGCTCCTTCGCCTAGACCCCAGAAGCGGGGAATGCATTTGATGCGCTTAAGCGGCACTTTACATCGGCCACGGTCCTAGGGCATCCTGATCCATCCCTGCCATTCATTGTGGACGTGGATGCTTCAGACGTTGCGATGGGAGCAATCCTGTCCCAGCGGTTCCTCATGGACGGAAAGACTCACCCCTGCACGTTTTTCTCCCGTCGGCTGTCCCCGGCGGAGCGGAATTACGACGTGGAGATCCGTGAGTTGCTAGCGGTCAAGCTACCCTGGGGGAGTGGAGGCATTGGCTAGAGTGGGCCACCCATCAATTCGTCGAATGGATGGACCATAAGAACTCAGGGGGCCAAGAGGCTCAACTCGCGCCAGGCCAGGTGGACGTTGTTCTTCACCAGGTTCCGGTTCACCGTCTCATACCGTATGAGGTCGAAGAACACCAAGCCTGACGCGCACCTGGGTCATACCTCACACCAACCCTTACAGAGATGTCATCAATAGAGAGCACATCAATGGAGCAGAGAAACCATGGCCTATTAAAAAAAGTCAACGTTTCTGGACATAAACCTGCGAAAGCAAGGCAGGAAAAAACACTCTCAAAGTAACTAATTATTTCACAACCTGTTGGCAGTGCTTCAATACACAACAACAACTGCTTCTGTATAAAAGCACAAAGACCAACCATCAACACATTGGTTCTTATTATGTTGCTTTCACAAAGCAGACTCTTCAGATGCTGACGGAGTGACATGAACATTCAAAGATTCCTGTACAAAAGGCATTCAATAGACCCTCAATGATAACACATTGGTGCTTCTGCCTGCCTGCATGCACACCATCCCTCTACTCTCTCCTGCATTAGAAGCCTTTGTGGCTCCTGGGCCTGGCTTGCCATTATAAAACATTTATATCGGAGGACACTGCGCAACCGCAAGTGTGTAAAATGCTTACGAGGGAAGTTGACTGTCACTGGAGGAACACAATGCCTCACGGAGGACGGCGTTTCCAATTAATTGACTTTAATGCACTGTAATGTGGTGTGTTCCTTGCCCACTCTTCATAATTGCATCGTGCCAAACGCCCAGCCACCGTACAGTCAATTAAAACATAATACAAATTGAGTTAAGCAGCCACTGCTTTCTCTCTTTGTGATTAGTTTTTTTTTTTCGTTTGCCTCATGCTGCAGTCAAATACATTGTCTCACGTTTAATGGTGTGTAGCTTGCTGCTGTAAGTACAGATGTTTGTTTTTTTCTTCTATCTTTTGAGAGATGTTGGTTGTGTGTTCCTGCAGGCCACAGGGAGCCCTCTAGAGACAGCACCAGGCAGCAAAGGACGTCTCTTTCCTCTCCAGTTGAAATGTCTCTGTCTCTGCATATTGTCTATGAAACACCACAAGTAATGTGTGTAATAAACCCACACTCATATGCAGGGAGTCCACATAATGTCCTCTACTGTAATTGTTCTGTAGTATTATCTCTAGGTCTGTGATTGAGTGTGGCAGTAAAAAGCCACTGAGAGAGATGTAGAAGGCATGTGGAATGATTACCAGCGGCCTCAGATAGGGCAGGGTAATTTCCCTCGCGCGCCCGCTGATGCCGCTCCCACCGTCGTTTGTCAGCTGCCACCGACTCCGGTGGTAGCAATTGTGCCAACAGCAGTCAATCACGGCGCTTATGAATCCAAGCAGCAGTCAATCGCCCTGGTTAGCATTTTGAGTCACCAGTGAATCCCTCCGCTATAGGGATCTGAGCAGCAGTCAACCAGCAGTCAATTGCTAGGTTTATGAATCTGAACCAGCAGTCAATGGCTGTGTTTATGATTTGTTATAGACATATCTGGTGGAACCAGCTGGTAGCATGAATACAATACTGGCAGGAACACTGGAGTCCAGGAGAGATGAATAACACCAGTTTAGTTTAGCAGCAACACAACACCAAGGAGATCAAATCCTTCACACTGCTCCGTTTGTGATTAGACACATCCTTACAGCCGGCCATCTTTTAGCTTTAACTGTTTTGATGTAAGTCAATAAAAATACAGCAGAAAATGCTTTTAATATAAAAAGTGAATATGTGTGATTTATTTGATGAATATATTTTCAGAAATCTTGTCTCTCTGTTGAACATATGAATATATAGTTACCCATGTCGTAGAAATATATATATGACTCGAAAGTAGTCAACTCAAACATATCTCTCAAGAAACTGGAGCCTGTGAATCCACAAATTAGACTTTTATTATCTAATAACGAAAGCTGAGCAGTTCCATGGAACGGCTGTCTTCCTTTGGCTTAGCGCTCCCTTTTATACACACACACAAATGCACAAACATACTTCCATGGCATATTCAGTTACCCCCTTATGGCAAATTCCTAACTTATTTTAGTTCTGCACCACCCTTCTTTTCCAACGTCCAGCTGTCACACAATGTCCACTCCAAAAGGTCATGAATGCTTTTTTCTATATGAAGCCTCTCATTCTATCATTCTATTGGCTGTGTGGCCTAGGCCCCTTCTTAAAAAAGAACTAAGGTAATGCATACAAAGTGTCCATAATAAGCACATGGGCCACAGTTTGAGAGCCCCTGTGACAGAGCACATACATTCATTTAAACATAGTCATGTTTATTATATTTTACCTTTGACCTCTCCCTACATTTGCCTTAATGATACATAAAATAATACCATACCCACAATAAGGAAGCCCAGTAAGATTTACTCTACATTTTAGATTGACTGATCACATCTAAATTGACTCATCAAAATCCCAATCCTGCCTTTATACTCCAAAGGTTGTGTAATGGGTAAGTGAGGTTAATGATGTAGAAATGGGAAGGTTGAGGCGGTGTGTACAGACGGCTCTCCCTGAGATCCCTCTTCCCCCTCTCTCCCACATACCACTTGTCTGCCTCCCCCTGCCTCCTCCATCTCCCTCCGCTTCCCCCACCTTCCTCTCACACTGCAGGCCCAGGGAGACTCCCACTAGCCTGGTTGGGTCTCCCTATCCCACTCCCCCATACCACCTGTTCCCTCCCCTACCCCTGCCTCCCTCCGCCTCCCCCAGTGAGACTCCCACTCTCCTGGCTGGGTCTCCCCTCTCCTCTCCCCCTCTGTGGAGGTCTGACTGGGGCTAAATGGATTCCGCTCTGCTGCTCTCTTATCATAACTGTCTGCCATTCTGTCAGTGCAGAGCCAAACCGCAAATGCAATTCCCCCACCCCGTGGTAGTCCGACTGAGCACCAAGGCATCTGTTACATTTAATAAAGTCCTGACCCAAATTTAACACGGCCCCTGTGTGATGCTCACCAGGGTCCAGGTGGACCATGCAACCAGGGAGAGAGGGTTTCTGCTGTTTATAGGTCGGTCATGGGTTTACTGTGGCTGTATATACTGCATCTGAAATAGAGGCAGAACTGTAGGTATAGTTATAGGTATGAAGAAGCCTATTCCTGATGGTGGACAGTTGGATAATTTTTATTCTAATGGACTTTATTAGTATAATTTTCATTGAACATTATTTTGGTATCATACATTCAGTCTCAGATATAAATGACTCATACACATATCAAAACAAATTACTAATATCTCAGAAACCAAAACATTTTAAATGTATTTTTTAGATTAGGTCACTTTTTGATTCTTACTCATATGGGGTCCCATCTAAAATGTTGTGGACACACCTGAGAATGTGTACAGAACTATAGGTTTGACGAGCAAAAAATGGGTTTTCACAACATTTTAACCGCAAATGTGCACAATGGCCAGAGGAGGCTAATACCATATGTCCACCAGATACCTTATGTTGTTTTGCCAGATGTCTAGCCCGCATATTGCATACATGAAGCACATGTACTTCGCAAAGCTGCAGAATGGTTTGCAACATGGAGAAGATCATTTTTGCCCTGTTCGACCAAAGCTATATTAGAACAGATTAAAGTTATTCTCCTATTGGCCTACTGGTTTTCTAGGCTGGCAGAGCTGTCAACAGACTGGCTCGCACAAGGACGCATTACAACAATTAATCTAGGTAGTTTCTATTCTTCTGTCACTCATCTCTAGCAACATCAATACATTGAACTGGTTGTTCCCATACAGAATACTGATTTGAAATCACTAGCTTGCCCTGCATGATGGCATGCTAAATTACGCACAGAGCAATTTCTGTGCATATTAATTTTGCATGCCATTCTGTTGGCTGATTTCATGAAAACTAGCGAACAGTGCGCACTACCCAAGTGTAGTAATGATGAATTGTCCCTGTGTCATTCTTACCTGAGACAAATGTCCTTCAGCCGGTATCTTCTCCTCTCTAACTACACAATAGTCATCATTTGGCCTCTTTATGGTGCCACCCCCGCCATGGGAACTTTTATGAACTTCTGTTTGTACCACCGCACAGTCATGCAATGCACGAGTTGAACGCATGCGGTACACAGAATGCACCGCAGCCAAATGTAGCGTTGCAGACTGCTCCATTGACAATTAATGACTTCCGCCGGAGGACATGAAGCTTAAGGGAGAAGTAAAAACTGTAAGTCAACTACCGAACTACCCCCCCCCCCCCCACCAACAAGATAAATAATTGGTTACATCACAGGACCCAATAGGTCTGTATTCCCCTTTGATATAAACCATAATCACCCAGAATCCCGATCCCTAGATTCACCCCACATCAGATCCAGCCCTGAGGAGAGAAAGGACAAAATGGAGAGAAATAGATGTGCAAAGGAAGAGAGAAGAGGGCAGAGAGGGGACTCCAATCTCCATTGTAGATTTACTGATGTGTCAGATCTTTATGTGGTCGAAATGGAAAAGAGAATTGGGCTGTGTTTACAGCATCATAAACCTTTCTTTTAAACCCAAGGACTTGGCCACCCTGAAAGTGTGTCCCAGCCTCCATAAAGGTAAGGCTAATGCCATCTTTTAAATCTGATGAAACATTTATCGATTATTTTTAGATCTTGTTTTATTTGTTCCTCCCAACCTTCCAAGTTCCCATCTCCTGGGCTGAGAGACCAACCTGGTCTCAGAGCATTTCGCTACACTCGCAATATCTGCTAACCATGTGTATGTGACCAATACATTTGATTTGATTTGATTATTCTGTACGTATGTATTAATTTGTGGTGGTCCATTACCCATTTCGTATGATATGTTACGAATTACAATTCGTATTATATGTTACGAATTTGAAAAATGTACAATATGTTACGAATTTGCAAAACGTATGATATGTTACAAATTCTAGCTACATGGCTAGGTGGCTAATGTTAGCTAGTTCACTAATGCTAGCTAGGCTAGGGGTTAAGGTTAGCGGTTAGCGGTTAGGGTTAAGGTTAGGGTTAAGTTTAGGAGTTAGGTAAAGGGTTAAGGTTAGGGTTAGGGGATGGGTTTGCTAAAAGAGTTAAGGTTAGGGTTAGGAGAAGGGTTAGCTAACATGCTAAGTAGTTGCAAAGTAGCTAAAAAGCAGTAAGTTGTTGAAAAGTTGCTTATTAGCTAAACTGCTAAAGTTGTCCGTGATGAGATTCAAACTTACAACATTTGGGTTGCTAGACGTTTACGTTATACACCCACCCATCCACCCTGACCAACCACCCTCCTTTCGTTTTTGCCTTAAGTAACTATCTGTGTTATGTAACCATACCAAAAGTAACTGATAGATTAATTTGTATTTTAAGAATAATGACTAAAGGATTTCACCCCAAATACAGTATAAATGTGTGAACGGTGTTAGAGTTATAATGTAGTGTCAACCCACTAACAGAGGGGGAGGAGTTAGAAACTGTTGAAAGCATTCCAGGGTGAAGGGGACTAAGAAACTGTTTAAAGGTGGGCGGAGCAAAGTGCCTTTGTGTGTCAAGGGATATAAAAGCTGTATGTATGTTTTTTGGCGCCAGAGCTCTCCATGATTAAAAATACAGATCATTCTTGCTGGTTGCGGACCTTTGTTTAATTCATGATTAAACCAGAGAATTTACACCCTCTGGGAATTATTCAGAGCATTAAGTTTGATTAATTAGAGATAGAAATTCTCTTGACAAATGGTCCTTCGGGCGGAACTCAAAATACGTCTTTATCGTTCTGAGGACACCGAACACCGTGCACGGGCGGATGATAGCATCCGTATAGAATAGACCTGGCCTTCGACGTTAAGGTTATAAACAGGCCGGTGATGAATCTTATGAACGATAAAGACGTTAACGAGATTGAAAAAGCATTGAAATCCGAACTGCAAGGAGAATGTCAGTAATTTTTATTCATGGATTTTGGTGTAATTATTTGAACTTGTATGAGAATAGTAATTCAAAATCTCATAAGAGAATTAAAAGGGAGGAAGGGGGTCTGAAATGACTCAAGGTGAATGGCCATCACCAAAATAAACTAGTTTATATTGAGATTGTACGGGGTACAGTGTTTACAATATAAACAGGAAGGGAGATCATTATCATCATGTCCATCGAAATATGTGATAATTGTTTTAAGGAAGGGACTAAAATAGGTCGCGTGAGAAAAAAAATGGTTGTCTCATCCGTTTCATGAAACTGGTGTTTAAAAAAAACTCTGGGTTACGGGTTGGATAATTTAAATGGTTAATTACAAAAGCAGATCATAAACATTGGCTCAAGAGTCGCACCAAATAATAAGTCCCAGGAAAATAATTCTGGATTGAATTTCTTATTAAATATTTCTTATTTTTCCACCATGGGAAATAAATATTCTAAAGAGGTCTGAGAATTAACGGGGGATGAAAGATATAGCATTATGTTAAGGCGATCGAAGAAATATGTTTTATGGATCCATTTGGGAGAAGAGGTATGGATTTATTGGGCATCTCGATGTGGAGAAATTAGAGGCTAAACTGTGGAACGGATTTGAAGAAACAGCGAGGGGAGGGGCTAGACACAGCGAGAGTATGGATTTTGGAGAGTCAGGAAAGACTAGAGAATTTTGCTAGAGAGTGTAAGGCCCCGTGTAAATACTGTAACAAAACAGGTCATAACCATCGGGACTGCAGAGCTAAGGGAAAGGGCAATGTCCGGGAAATGACAGTCTATTTTTTGGTTCCACGGGTAAAATGTTTGAAGAAGTGATTTGTGTCGATTAAGAATTGGCTAAAAACACCCCGAAGCGATTATTTGAGAGGTACCTATACATTTCTAACGATATATACGTATGAACTTTCTCACCCAAACGTAGATGTACGTCATGGGTGAGAAAGTAGAGAATATTTACATTTGCATTTTTGGTCATTTAGCAGACGCTCTTGTCCAGAGCGACTTGCAGGAGCAATTGGGGTTGGGTGCCTTTCTCGGGGGCACATTGGCAGATCTTTCGACTGGTCGGCTCGGGGATTGGAACCGGCAACCTCTCGTTTGCTGACACGGTGCTCTTGGTTACTGGGCTACCTGCCACCCCATATGAGTTTAAGGTTGTGCCGTTGTTTGATTATGTGATAAGGTTATGTGATAAGGTTTAATGGGTAATCGGACCATAACTAATGTGGTTATAGAAGTAATGTATAAATAGTAGAGAGCCAATAGAGGGTTCCATTGAACTATTATGTTTTGTTGGGCATTTCAATGGCATATGGTGAAATCTGTGTGTATGAGTTAATTCAACGGCTGGTATGAATGGTAACCGGATACTACTGAGTATTTGGTTTGTTGATGTTGAATGGAAGATTTGTAGCGTGGTTGGGGTTAAATAGAAAGACTCACTTATTCAATAGGGAATGGGTGTAGGGAGAGAGAGTTTTTACGTGTATTAAAAGTTGAATTAGATAGCTTTAGAAGTATTCTAGATAGGTCTATGAAAATATGTTACAAGTACGAATGACATTATTTCCTAAGAAGGAAGATGATTAGGTCAGGTCCCCGCGCCTCCCCCATTGTGTAGGAAGGAGCAGGAGGGGAAGGGGTGAGAGACAATACATAGTTCAAATGATAGGAATATCATTAAATGTATGCTTATCAACGATATCAAGTATTTGTTTTACTAATTAGGGCCGAATCAGAGAGAACAGTTAAAGAAATTGAATAGCGAACTGAAATGGCGATAGAGCTGTGAAAATTGAGTTGAGGAC
This sequence comes from Coregonus clupeaformis, assembly GCF_020615455.1. Taxonomy (NCBI): domain Eukaryota; kingdom Metazoa; phylum Chordata; class Actinopteri; order Salmoniformes; family Salmonidae; genus Coregonus; species Coregonus clupeaformis. Next base: position 16,596,238 of record NC_059219.1, read on the forward strand.
AAAGGAGAATAATTTATGGCTCTGGTTAGCGGGAAAAAATTGTCCAGCGAGTTAGATTGAGCTGTAAGATTTCAAGTAGAGGTCTAAATACTTGACTGGAAGGAAGTGCTTTGATAAATTCAAATGGTTATTACTTTATTGTATAGGTTGGGTAACACCAGTGGTGTATGAAAATAAAAAACGATAATTTGGTTTCGTTACGTGAACAATGGGATATCGTTTTTACTATTAGGATTATGGATTGAATAAATATTGGTTATAAGTATGAAGTTATTAAACAATAGGTTTACATTTTAAAAACATCAATGCAACAGGTTGCAATTTACATTTACATTTTAATGCAATTATTAAATTAATAGAAAGGGGTTATAGGGTTATATTAGAAGGTGTAGTGAACTTAATGAAATGTGGTATTATATAGTGTCTTCCAGGATTGATGGAAGTCTCCTATAGCATTATGTTAAGGGGATGCCTGGGATAAAATATAATGTCTTACTTACACAGAGTAGGTGATTGTATTGGCTAATGAATGAAATATGACATTTACAGGGGCGAAAGGAACAATAGAAGGGGAGACAGATTTTCCTATGGTGTTGGTAAAATAATTGATAATGGATCATTTGAGATGAGATCACATGGAGTAGATTTAGGGGTTCAATAATCATTGTGAGATTAGTTATGAGGAATTAGATTGATACAAACGATTATTGATGAGTTAGGACTGGGGATATCTGTATCATGTTTTGTGTGTACTTACCATCTTTAGATTACTGATGGTAATTGAAGGTTGACAAAATGTATAACCAGGAGAAAGAGATTAGCTTATCTCATTGGAATGTTGCCAAGGGCTAGGGGGAGCAGTAGTGAAGTTAGGCAGTATTTAGGTCGTAAAAAGGGAGCTACCAAATTAAGTGGGGCCTGGCTATCTTTGATTGTTGTTTTCAATTGGGTTTTTCAAATAAAAAACAATACACCTAGTATGATGTTTATAAAGGGTTGTTATGTTGAATTTAGGGGATTTTCAACAGTTCATAGGTGGTGTTTACTATGCTGTGGGATGGAACGGTTTGTTGGGTGATTTCAATGGCCTCTGGGCTCTGTTTTGACTTTCTGGTGTTGATTGGTCATCCACACTGGTGGCTCTGGGGGCATGAGAGGAGGACTTTGGGATGGTTTATTTTATCAAATTGAGGGTAATTTATAGTGCTGTGAAAAGTGTGAATAAGATTATAATTTGGTAATAATAGGATTTGAAACATTAAAATAACAGAAGAGGGAGAGAGCTTTCCCTGAATGAAAGATACCTGTTGCTAGTCAATTGTACTAATCTTGGATTACTTTTACGGGATAGAAGTAAGTTGAGATGTTATCAAATGTTGTCATTTACATTTCATTTTTATTATGCTTTAATAAACAACAAGTTGGTATTTTAAACTAAATTAATGCAATGAGCTGCAGTAATCAGAGGAAGGCACAATCTAATACGAAACAGCTATTGCCTAGATCATTGATTTAGTAATAAGATCAGGAAGATAGTAATAATAGGAAGCTGGATAGGATAATTTAAGATAGGGACTAGCTGTCCAGAAATAGATGAAGAATGATGAGCTTTTTGGGAATGATAGACTGCTGTAAAGCTTGGGTACTCCATTATGTACTGCATACTGGTAAATTAAGTGATCTTATCTATGGGAAGGCAATGGCAGCCCATGGTAAAATCATTTGGAACTCTGAGGAGGAGGAACAATTTATGAAGAGAAAAAAGTTGCTCACTTCCCAAACAGTCTTAGCTTTTCCTACATATAACAGGGATTTTACCCAAATGGTAGAGAGTAAAGAGGGATATATGACATTGGTCGTGATTTAAAGATGGTGATGAGGGAGTTTTTTTTAGTGGGCTATTAGATATAACTGGGTTAATCACGAACATATAGTTTTTTTATTCTTTGTTGCTAGGCAGAAGACTTAGGTGACCTAGGGTCGAAGTGCTTGCTCTTACTTCAATCCATGGCTGTCTTTTGTCTCTCTTCAAACATTGTAAAGGGAGCAGCACCAGGGTTGAGCAGAGTTCAGGCTAAAACCTGTCTCTCCTTTGCTATCTTCTTGATTGATTACAGCATAAAGGAGGGTTTGTGTTAGGTTTGAAAGATTTAAGTATGGACCTGTCATGTCCAACCATCAGTCTTCAGGTCAAGCCCGGGAGAGCCGGGGTAGAACAGAGATTGAACTAAACTTGAGTGTTTTTACAAGATAAGAGATTGATTGATTGGATTATTATTGATTCTGAACTGAATGAAAGTTGAATTTAGCCGCCATAAAAGACAAAGGAAGTGGGAGGAGCAATAAAGAAGCAAGGGACAGTCTCAAAAATAAATAAAGGATGGCAATTGGATGATAAATTACCAATATTACCTAAGTGATTGTTTAGGTAGGTGGTAATATTGACACATGAGCAGAACCATGTCTCAAGAGGGGGGAAGAGGCTAGTGGTAGGATTAAATAATATACGAAGGAGAGGACAAAATACTTTTAAAAAAACTAACATTTTTTTTTAGATACAGTCTAGAAAGAGAATACTGACGAGGTTTTGTGCCCCACAGGTGAACTAAAGGAGAAGGTGACCCACTCTATCTAACCAGGTGACTGGTGAGCATCCAGTCCCTAAAGAAGAAAGACTGGAAGCAGGCCTGTTGGGAAGGGCCCTATCAGGTTATATTGGTCACTGCCTTTGCCATTAGAATAGCAGAAAGAGCAACCTGGGTCCACGTTACCCACTGCAAAAAGGTAAGAACACATACAAGTACCACTGAACACACGCAGAGTTAGAGAGAAGAACTGGACCAATAGGGTCTGGGGATCACCTCTGTTAATGAAGATCTCCTACCCCGACCTATCATCACTGTAGTGTGTTCTCAGGGTGTGAGTATGGGGTGATACCAAGCAGAAAGACTGAGGACAGGAGAGGGTTGGCAGTTTTTGGGAATAGGGGCAACTTGAGCTGCATCATAGTCTCGGCAATGGTCTTGATATGTCAAGATCCACCACCAATTACGCCATGCCCTTACAATTGTTAAGAAGTAAAAGAGAAGAGAAGCGACCCGACATACTGACCGTCAAGGACGAGTGGCCTACAAAATGGGAGTCAGAGAAGGGCAGACTGTCGGATTCAAAATAAGGGTTAGGGACGTAGCCAATGGGTGAGGTACATGTCAATAAGCAACTTGGGATTATAAAATCCCATTATATTCGTGTTCGGCCCCCACGGCGGATTGTTCCTAGACTCAAGTGTTTAAACACACTTGGGGACGGGAATATGAGACCGGGCGGGACTGAACATCCAGATGGGGGGTAAAGAGAAACAAAGACATCACCAATTATCAATTGGAGATAGTAGTAATGTGATGGACTTGAGTTCAGAAGCACAGGAGAGAATTCTGAACCTTACAGCCCATGTAACCGATGTGTGGTGGGCGTGTGCCAGTAAAGGCAGTATAAGGCAGAGAATACCAAAAGGGTGGCTGGATACGTGCGCCCTGGTTCTACTGATTCAGCTAGTTAGAACTAGTCACCAGGAACCAAGGAAAGGGTTAAACAGACGTAGGAGGAGTTTTAACAAGAAGGAGAATAGCCCTATTTAGATGGATGCGATTGGGATATCAAGGGGGGTATCGGATGGATAACAAGCTATGAAAGAATTAGGGGAAGGGTTTACTACCACGTTCTTTTGGTGGGTGACAATAAACAAAATTGTGAAGTGGATTAATTATATCTATTACGACCAACAACGATTTATTGGCGGGACTAGGGATGCAGTAAAAGGGATCTCTGAAATGATCCGCCATCCCACTCATGACTTAGTAAAAGAGGTTGGCTCTAGATCAGGCAGGAAGGGCCGGTGTCTATAGAATGATAAGCCATTGTTGCACATTTATCCCTAACAACACCACACTGGATGGGACAGTCACCAGAGCTCTTGTAGAATTAACTGCACTGCACAAGTGAAGTATGAACTGAGAACTCCGAAGTTAGTACATCGTGGATAGGGTGGTTTGATGAAATGTTTGGTAAATGGAAAACCATAGCAGCCACCATCTTAGGGGCGGTCAGTGTTTGTATGGGTATTCTTGTATTATGTGGTTGTTGTCTTGTTCCCTGTGTCTGAGGATTGGTGAGTAAGGCGTTGGTGAAATGCAGTATCTCAACAATGATGAGAGATGGACCGACTCCGGACTCTGACCAGGGGAATGTGAAAAATGATCCTCCAGGCTTGGTGGATGACGAGGATTTTGACCCTGAAAGACCGCCATTGGATGAAATGTTTATTAGTTCTGATGTAATCTCTGAGATTAATCATGCTTGTAAATACATTTATCCTGAATGTGAAAACATTTAGTCAAAGGGGTGGATTGATAGATTAATTTGTATTTTAAGAATAATGACTAAAGGATTTCACCCCAAATACAGTATAAATGTGTGAACGGTGTTAGAGTTATAATGTAGTGTCAACCCACTAACAGAGGGGGAGGAGTTAGAAACTGTTGAAAGCATTCCAGGGTGAAGGGGACTAAGAAACGGTTTAAAGGAGGGCGGAGCAAAGTGCCTTTGTGTGTCAAGGGATATAAAAGCTGTATGTATGTTTTTTGGCGCCAGAGCTCTCCATGATTAAAAATACAGATCATTCTTGCTGGTTGCGGACCTTTGTTTAATTCATGATTACAGTTTTTTACAATCACTTTGTCACTAATTTCAGAACCTTCACGTAATTTTTCAAAACTTTAGACACAAAACTCACAACCAATGATCAAAATGCACATTTTTCAAAACTCTAACACTTTTTTTCAATTGCTTGGATACAATACACATAACACTAAGATCATTTGTTCATTTAACAAAAATCACCTGTTCAATATGACACAACTTAACATCAAAGTACTACTATTTCAAAAGGCAATTCACACATTAAATTTCAGATGAGTGTCTATTCATTTCTTTACAATTATCCATCTATCAATTGATACAACTGCTCAAAATGATAAGTAACTGTTGCATTACTCTTAATGCATAGTTGTATGGAAACAGACAAACAATATGCCATGTTTAGATCATGAAAGTTTCAAGATAACGAGATTCATTGTCACCAATTAGCGTGGAGCATGAACCAATTAGACTACATTATTTATGGATGTAATATTTCATCATCATTCTTTATCAGACACCGTTTCTATGGTCCCATGTACCACCTTTTCAGAATATTTACAGTATTGACAGTACTGCACTGTATGGATGCAGGCCCTTGTAATTGCTTGACCAATTCTGCCAACTCATTACTGATGAGTTCACATTGTGGAACGAGTATATAAAGAATTGATTGGGATCCACTTGCAACAACATAGCGATACGTACTGTAACATGGAGCCGGCAGGTGATCCAGGTCACAATAGAGGTCAAACAGTGGTGGGAGGAGGGCGAGGAAGACGTGTTGGTCAAAGGAATGGCAGGGGACAAGCACCCCTTCTGAGAGGGGGTCGTAGGGGAACGTGGTAGAGGACAAGGCCACGGACCAAGACAGCGGCAGCAACAGCAAAGAGTGTCCAATGAAATCTGAGCAATAGTTGTAGACCATGTCATAAATCATGGCATGACAATGACTGAGGCGGCTACAATGATACAACCAAACCTCAGAAGGTCAACCGTGGCCTCAATAATCAGAACTTTCTGCAATGAGAACCGGTAAGTCGTCAGCATGCACTAAACATTATGCTACTCTCAATTGTCAAATGACTGCATACCAATGTGTATCACAGAGTAGGTGATGTGACCAAGTTTCTTCTTACTGTAATGTTCCCTGTAGAATTGAGACTAGGCCAAATATGGGAGGCAGAGGCAAAATTCTGACTGACCAACAAGAGCAGGCTGTGGTCGATTTGGTTTGGGCCAGAAATTATATTCGCCTTACAGAAATTCGCCAGCATATCTTGGACAATGAAGACATGTTTAACAATGTGGAATCCATAAGTTTGCCGACTATTGCACGCATGCTGAAAAGGCACCAGGTGTCTTTAAAACAACTATACCGTGTGCCTTTTGAAAGAAATGCAGACAGAGTGCAGCAAATGAGGACTGAGTATGTTCAGGTATGTTCAGTTTCAAGATGGCTGTTGTAATAAAATTCCCTAATACTGTAATTCTACATTGTACAGTAATCAGTAAATCTCTTTCCAAAATGTATTTTTAGAGGGTGATGGAGCTGGATGCTGATGACAACCATCACAAATGCATATATTTGGATGAGGCAGGCTTTAACCTGGCCAAGACAAGGAGGAGAGGTCGGAATTTCATTGGCCAGCGGGCAACCATCCAAGTACCTGGACAACGTGGGGCCAACATTACCATGTGTGCGGCTATAACAGAAGATGGTGTGGTGGGACGCATACCTCGTATTGGATCATATAATGCAGCTCTCCTTGTAACCTTCCTTGATTAGCTCGATGAGGTCTGTAGAGCTGATGGCGTGACCTATGTCATTGTGTGGGATAATGTCAGGTTCCACCATGCTCATATGGTGCAAGCATGGTTTCAGGCCCATGCACAATTTACCACCCTATATTTACCCCCATACTCTCCTTTCCGTTTATGATAGGCGCCCTCATGAACAAGTCGCCCTCATGATAGGCGCCCTCATGAACAAGTCACTCTTCTCCAGGCCATGGATGACGCATGCAATGACATCACGGCAGACCAGTGTCAGGCCTGGATTCGCCATGCCCGAAGGTTTTTTCCAAGATGTTTGGCTAATGAAAACATCCACTGTGATGTAGATGAGAACCTGTGGCCAAAAATCCACAAGACAGAGTTGATGAAAATGTAGAAGTACAGACATCACTCCTATGCTTTTCTTTTTACAGTACAAGCAAGTTGAAGAACACTGCATTTGATGTTTTATTGTTTTTCATCAATATATTTCTGATTTTGTTCAATGATTCCACTGTGTCTGTAGTATTCTCTCTACTACTGCAGTACTTTTACAGGGATGTATTTACATGTAGTACCATAATGAAACATGTATCACCTATTTTGTACTACAATATTTCATGATTGTACGAACAATGACACAGTGAAACTATCGGTTGCTTGTGTGTGGGTGATCTAAATTAACGTTTCATTGGAATTTCACAATACATTTGTTTTTTGAACCAATGATTGTGCAAGTGCAAGATTTCTTTAAAGATATGAATGCACAATGCAATGTTTTGAACATTGGACAGCCTGTGTTACAAGTGATGACCGTTTTGAGTTTTGTGTCTAGAGTTTTGAAAAATGACGTCAAGGTTCTGAAATTAGTGCCAAAGTGATTGTAAAAAACTGTAAACCAGAGAATTTACACCCTCTGGGAATTATTCAGAGCATTAACTTTGATTAATTAGAGATAGAAACTATCGTGACAGTAACATATCGTACTAAATGGACTGTCTCGGATTTACACACAGAACAATATGAAATGCTCTGAGACCAGGTTGGAGAGAGAGTGTAGCTAAGGAGCGAGGTGATATGGGTCCTCCTTCAAGACATTTTAATTCATGAATTGGATTTCACTCGCGTTTCCTGCATAGACTTCCCATGATATAGAGTTAACAAAATTAGTCTGGTCCCCCTGAGAAACAGGATGACCCCCATGACTTCTGACCTTTGACCCTTATGTCCTCTGTTTAGAACATAGAAGAACTGCTTCCCAGATCAATGTGGATCTGTCTTATCGGTATTGTTGCCCAGGCACAGTGTTGTATTCCTGATTTATGGTTATTTAGATGAATTTCAAGAACCCTCATAGATATTTTGTTATCACTATTAGTCAAAAGGTCATTGAGAAGTTCAACTCTCTTGAGGGGCAATAGGGAAAATCCTCACATCTGCTTTTTTGATGGGGTCACAAATAAGGACATGATGAGTGAAAAATGACATAATTAAGATTGTATTGATGTAGCGTTGCTGGTGTAAATCCTTATTGAAATGTTTATATACGTATGGCAAAGCTTCACCGGCTTCTGAGATATGGCAACCCTGAAGATGATTTTTCATCATGTAAGTGACCTAATGGATTGAGAGGTTGTTGAGATGTCTAGCCATTGTATGCTGCTTTACAATGACCATTTTCCTTATTACTCTTTCTTAGCTGCCTAATTCTATTAACTATAGCACGTCTTATTTATTTCTAGTCATATGCTAACAAGAGGGTGAACTAAATGAACTAAATAATGTGTTTCAGAAAGGTTGATTAGGACATTAATTGTTATGCTACTTTCAAAATAGAGAAGGGCCAATTTCCAGGATGTAATTATGACCGGTTTCTTAATAGACTGTTTTAATGACCCTGGCCTGGGTTTATTTTGGCAAGGCCCACAACATGACTGCATAATTAGACCATGACAAATCATAGAGAATGCCTGTTCTGTTTAAAGGGAATGTCATTTCAAAATGACTTAATGGCCTCTATGTAATATCAATATAATATGTTTGTGTCCCAAATGCCCTTTGGGTCTTTGTGAAAAGTAGTGCACTACATAAGGAATAGGGTCCCATTTGGGACACACACTATATATTTATGGTATATACTGTATATATTAAGAATGAAAAAGCTATATATCTATTAGCTATAGTGATTAACAATTCTAACAACATGAATGTCAAATGCAAACATCTATACAGCCTCCAGTAACATATGTAAGATATATATATATATATGGAAGCATTGTACTGTACATAAAGCCTATTTCTGTTCTGTGAGCCCATTGCATTTGGTCTCTCAGCTCTCATCTCAAACACCCTCATGGTGTTAAATGCTGAAGCGAAAAGCTCAATGATCTTGAATGGAGGTCAAAGGGGATATTTTAAGCTGGGGGAGAGAGAGAGAAAGAGAGAAATAGAAAGAACAAGAAAAAGAAAAATAGAGAAAGAGCTTGGTGGCACTGAGCCACCTGTGGTGACCAATATCCCTCATTTGCTGAATAAAGATTTACGGAATGGTTGAGAGTAATGACGTGAGACCCTATGAGCTTTTTCTTCATGTACACTACACATATGGCTGAATGGTTGGTTTGATGGTTGGTTGGTATGCACACGGCTCTGTACAAGGTTAAGAGTAAGGTACTGTAGGTCCTATTTCACCCTGGTGAAAACATGGTATTGCATCGAGCCATTGAATGGCACAGACCTGGTATTGTCAGGGTAACAGTGTAGGTAGAGATATGTTGTAGGCTACTGTAAGTAGCGAGTGAGGTAAGCAGTGATGAGGAGGCACAGGTCTGTAAATTGATGAAATGCAAAGTGCTAAGTTAATATTACAAAAGTAAATGTATGTATTCTTTCTGCCTGTCACAACAAATGAACAGTGCTACATTATCGCAACACACTACAAAACACACACACAATCATTACCTACACACACTCCAAGCAGGCTGCAAGGCCAAAGTGGTAAGTGGGAAGTTCTGGGGGAAAATCAGAGCACATCCCTTTCTGATTTGTGCCATAATTAAATACGACAAGTGATTTATGTTGAGCATTAATGATGTTCTGGGAGGCAATTTGTTACAGTGAGGATGCACAGACGTTGGCCTTGTTCATAACTGAATCACACACACAATAATGAATCGCACACTTTGTCTGCACAGCCTGTTTGTCTTTGTTACAGCCTGATTTTGTTTTTATAGGAATAAATCATCTCATATAATACACAGGAAAATTGTAGTGGTGGTGAAAACCATATTTCATATAAGTTGAAACAATGATTTATATTTTAGTGTTGAACTTTGCTTTTTGAGAGGCATACTTAATGGTCATAATCCTCTGAGAAATATCAGACATATAAATGATGTGCTTTTAAACACTATCACCCCCATGCACTACAAAGTGTATACTGTCCTATGCCATAGCCCATGCAGTACATCACAGCATTATATCCAGTGTCATTGTATTGATTGCATTGCATCCAATGGAAAAGTACTCGAAGAGAGAAACACACAGACAGATTCTCAGTAAGATGTTATTATCAGTATGAGGCTTCTGTTTGCCATGTTTCTATGGGTTCTTGATATGATTACCCAGGGCTGTCATAAATGACTTCTCTTTCTTCAAGCACTACATTAATTAATAACACTGTTTAATTAAGAGTTGATTTATCCAATGGGTGGCTTGGTGACTGTTATATTCAGTGGTGTGCCATTCACTTTCCTACAACTTTATAATTAGATAATGTATTCAATTCCCTCTTTTAAAGAGGCAGGAGACAGGAGCCATCAGAAGAGGTTTGATGACACACACACACCCATGCACACACACACACACACACACACACACACAGTGGATGGTACGGGCTGCTTGGATGGGTAGTATCAGTTGATGATTGACTACACATGGCAGTAGTTTTACTCATGGTGCTTGAGGTCTGATGATCGTAGTGGAAGTAGCCCTGATATGCTGTCAGTATCCCAGGGATGGACTGTGAATGAAGGTCCCATCATGTTTCTGCTACAGGGGCAGGAAATCTCATTAAAAATGACATAGAAATTATTACTGCATATTTAATGTGTGGCTCATATTATTAATCTGTAGGCTGTCTATCCACCCCCCATCACCACTCACACTGGAGAGGGTTGTTTCTGTTTGGGAGCCGCAGTGCACACAGGACATAATGTAGAGTGGAAAACAGACATATTATCAGGAAAAGTGTCCATCCACACAACTCTACCAACCAATTACACGCAACTCTCGTCTCTACACATTGATGCTCTTATGACATTTCATGATCTGTCTCTCTCTCTCTCTCTCTCTCTCTCTCTCTCTCTCTCTCTCTCTCTCTCTCTCTTCCCTCTCTGGTTTATTCCCTCTCTTTCTCCCTCACCCTCTCCTCCTCCTCCTCTCCATCTCTTTTCGGTCGGTGTTGGAGACATAAATCTTTATTAAAATAGATGGCAGTGTTGGTTCAGGGGTGTGAGAGTCTCTCTGTCTTGCGATGGGTGCTAGCTGTTTATTCTCAGCGGCTGTTGACTTATGTGTGGCTGTCTAGTAATTAGGCTGAGTAATAGCCTGCTGTGATGAGGACTGTGGCCCATGTCACAAGTCACAGGCAGGCAGGGTGGGAGGAAGGGCCAGCATGCAAGGAGGGGGAGGGTGGAGGGGCACCCAGACCAGAAAAGGAGCTGGGGTTGGAGTGGTCTGAGTGGAGAGGGTGGTCAGTGAGGCAGTAGGCTATGGAGCAGAGTGGACCAGGGGAGAGGATACAGCTGTGCATAGATTAACATGTACATCCACACACACACATATGCATGGACTGTCAATTAGTTAGCCTAACTAATGAGCTAATTAGCTTACATGAAGTGTCCAGTTAATAATGCTTTTTAAGATATTTAAATTTTAAGATATTTCTTAATTCCTTTCTTAAAATTTTTTGGATTTGTGTGAATTTTTTTGTATTGTTAGGTATTACTGCACTGTTGGAGCTAGGAACACAAGCATTTTGCTGCACCTGCGATAACATCTGCAAAATATGTGTACTTTGAGGTTCTGATCAGCATTATATCTGAGTCAGTTCCTGGTCTCTAATTGCTTACTGGAGGCTTTAAGTCACGATAATTAACCCTGTGCTACGTGTCTCCCAGAAGGTGCGGTGACTTCTACCTTTATTAGTTCTCCCTCTGAAGCATAAAGGGGCAAACTCTTCTGGCCTCTGGAGAATTGGCTGTTTGATTCATACAAATTGATGTTCAGTTCTCTGTCTGGTTTCCTGCCCCTCACCTCGCTTTGTGCCTACTTTGATCATGTTTATCAAAGCAACAAGCTATAGAGAAAAATGAGTCAAACCATTTTACCAGTGCCAGTGGGATGAATTCTCTGAATGGAAGCGCAGTGAAGAGACACAGTGAGAGGCCGATGACTCCATCCACTCTAATGAATACAGCCATCTGGTTTGGTTTCAACTCTCCATCGCAGGAGGGAAAGACAGTAATTGTGCCTGGGTCATACTTTCACCCACATCTCGACCCTAGGGCCAAAAGGCATTGCTAACACAATGTAGCGTACAAATAGTATAAAGTTCATCAAGTGAGGAATGCCTGAGGCAGTTTTTTGATAAATTATTTCTGACAAATATGACATCTCAACTTCAGAAATGGTTGACATTTTGACAGTGTACAAAATAATTTTCACAGGAGGCGAAATCATCTTGCCGGAAGAGATATTATGGTAATTACAGTTATGTTATTTCCCCTTTGGAGGCGAGTTCAGAAACTGACAGGAGAAGGACACGTTTTGTTCTCTGGGGCTCGTAGAGATGATGTCATTGTCTAGTGTAGGACTCCTCCCACTATTGTTGTAGAACTGTGGTGTCTGACAAGCACACAAATAATATTTAATCACACAAAAGGCATTTCAGAGAGCAATACATAATTATGTATCTTTATATTAAACGGTGTCACACTGTTGAAAGTATGATTATGGCTGTCTTCACAACACTCATCAATTTGATTTATAAATCGATATATTGAAATGCACAAAATACATTTTTCTGATTTCAAATCTGCTCACTAATTATTTGCCATGCTACAATGATCCCTGCAAGGAGACTTGCACAAAGGAGGGAACTACAGTAACTTGTTGGCATAGCAAGTTAACGCATGACACCTGGCTACTGTACTATACATTTACAGAGTTAGATCTGATGTGACCTTATCTTTGCTCTCCTACTGTATGAAAGATGGTAAGGCTTGAGCAAAACCTTACATTACCTGGCTGCATTCAATTTAAACATGAATTTTTAATTGCATTACATTTTAACTTAACGTGGTCCTCTCACACCAGAACTGTTGTGAAGAAGGCACGGCAACGCCTCTTCTCCCTCAGGAGGCTGAAACGATTTGGCACGGCCCCTCAGATCCTCAATAACTTTTACAGCTGCACCATTGAGCGCATTCTGACTGGTTGTATCACCGTCTGGTATGGCATCTGCACCGCCCGCGACCAGAAGGCCCGACAAAGGGGGCGAGCTCCAAGTCATCCTGGACATACACGCCAGACAGTGTCTGAGAAAGGCCCGAAAACTTGCCAAAGACTCCAGCCACCCGAGACATGGACTGTTCTCCATGATCCCGTCCGGCAGGCTGTACCGGTACATCAAGGCTCGGACAAACAGACTCCTAAACAGCTTCTGTCCCCTGGCCATAAGACTTAAATGGCTAACAACTACTTATATCCCTCTTCCACAGACTATCCACATTGACTCTATGCCCATCCAGTGGTCTCTACACACTCAGACACAGATGTATTTCTCCATTACGCTGCTGTCCATTGATTATTGATTGCCATTACCATTAGTATTTATCTATTTATCCTGCTACTGGTCACTATTACTCCTGTTTACATGTACACTTCAAAAATGAAGTGCTTTGTAATACTACAAGTAGTGGCAACTGAGCTGCTACCACCTTAAAGGAGATGAAACCTTAACTTTGCTGGAGTATTGAAACACATGGTTGTGAGGGTATTTGGACAGATTTAAGGTGCACTAAAACATTCATCCTGAGGTGTTCTGAAACATGACATGGTGTGTTGTAACACCACATAATCAAGAGTTGTGCAAGACCTTGCCAGAGACTGGGAGCCCTAACCCGGAAAAGCTTCAAAACACTACTATGGTATTTTGAGTCCTGTGCAGTGCAGAATTACATATCTTCTCTTTGGGTGTTGTTTCCTCTCTCTAAAGCTCCTAAACACTATGATGGTGATTCAAATCCTGGCTAGTGCAGAATTAGATCCCTTCTTCTGGAGTTTCCAAATACTGTAAATGAGAGTCCTTCTCATTGTATATTCCCTGCTCTTATATGGTGTTTATAAACTCCTCATCGGTAATACCTAAATATAAATTGTAAAGTATTATACTCAAACAAAGGACACAAAAAAATTTTTGGGTGTGAAAATACAAATTCATACGTTTGTCTAGGATAATAATTAATGAGTACAAAATTACTTTTTCAAGACATGATTGAAGCTTCAAATGCGTTATCTTCTCAAATGACAACAAAACATTAAAAGGTCTTAAACATATTTATATTGATAAAGACAGTTCAATGATCTGTAAGTTATTTATGATATTCTCAAAATCAACAGAAATGTGGCATTATATTTCACATTCATGAAAAAATAATACAGGCAATGACTGCTAATGTTAGTAGTAGCACACATACAAAACTTGTACAAAACACTTCAGCCCAGGGCTCAATGCGATCCACCATTCATCCATAGTGCTAATGTCCTGACCTGAGTCTTTTATATTCAGAAGATGGTACATGGCATGGAAGGTTGTTCAGATGAATTTAATCACAGTACAGTTGAGTTAGATGATATGATTGACGATTGACAGTTGACAGTTCAGTAGGCATTAGTCTGTGATCCTGGTCTTGATTGGCTGTGGTTAGGATTGGCCAGCCGGTGGGTAACGTAGTATGTCTGAATGGTTTTCTGCAAATAATAACAAGCAATAATGACAGTACATGAATGTATAATTAGGTTATTACAAGTAAGAAAATTGATCAATGAATCAAAATGTACTGGCACTGACCTGTATATACTTGTATGTTTCTTTAACTCTCATCGTAGTTCTTGTGTGGTTTTTATTCTTACTTAAATTTTTTATTCTATTATCTATATTATTATTATTATCACTGCATTGTTGGAAAGAGCTCTCAAGGTAAGATTTTCACTGTGCTGTTTTACACCTGTTGTATCCTGTGCACGTAGCGAATAAACGTTGAAACTTGAATTGTCGTCAAATCTGTTTGCCTTATCCTAAAGGAATTGTTGAAGAAGGAGAGAAACCCTTCTCTTTTTATGCAGGAATGAAGGGCTGACTTTTTGCAATCACACTCCTCCAGACATAGTGGCGTACGAGCATGCGTATGAGCGTGCATGTGTGTGTGTGAACAGGGGAGCCCGTGCTAGGCGCTAGCCAAAGGATTTATAGTTCAGAAAAAAAAGACAGGCGGCTTCAAAAGCGAGCAGCGAGCGGAGCCATTGTCAGAATGTAATTCCATTTCATGAATAAGCGCTTGACTGCTCACAGTGACAGCCTAGTCCTCATCATGTATCCAAAGGCATCATCCCGCCCCTAGAACCCAGAACTGACAGAATGTCATTTCCCTTTCCTCGTTCCAAAACAGAAACCAGGAGGCAATCAGGTTTATGTGTAACAACCGAAATCTGTACCACCCTGACGGCTGTTCAAAAAAATGTAAATGGAAGAGAGTGAGAGAACTGAACTGAGCCTCCTTTTTTGGGCATTAGAAGGCGTTTTGGGTCTGAGTTGGTTGCAGTCATTGCTAGCTGCTGGTGAGAAAAACAGGTAGACCAGATTTTTGGGGGTAAATGAACATCATATTATAGATCATTCAACAGGTGTATTTCAGTATTGCAAGTGTACTTATTGCAAGTGCAATAGAAGTACAAATATTGCAAGTGCACTTCAGAGGAATAGATCAGGGAGTTTGAATGTGTGATTACTGCATTACTTCATTGGCAAAAACACAATAACACAGTTCAGTGATCTTCAACCAAACTCCACCATAGTTGATCGTGCTAATATATTGTTCACCTGTTTCATTTCCCCCAAATGAACCAACACATATTGAACTTCTGTGGACTGCAGTCTTAACACTGTAGTGTGGGGACACACTGCTGCTCATGTCGTTCCTCCTCCCTGCCTGTCCTGCATTGTCTTAGCATTTTAAACATGCTCTTTTCCCTAACTCCTGCTGGAAACGTGGATCCACAGACACGGATGATGAAAACAGACATGTTAATGTTCAGAGCAGAGGCACAGGATGGGCAGGACGTGGGGGTAATAGGGTGTGGGCCGGGGCCTTAACTGGCAGTGACAGCTGGCTCTTTTAAAGAGGCGGTAAGATCCAGATCCATTATGCATGAGAAACCTGTGTTTCATGAGTAACACTGCTACACACTACACACCACTACACACCACTACACACCCCTGCACCTCTTGCTCTACAGCTCCATCTGACACATTACACACTTCCTCAGCCCCTGTGCTGTGTGTGTGTTAAAGGTAGGAGAAGTCTCAAATGCCAAAGGTCACACTCCCTAATGATGTGTAGGACACTGACACAACTAAAAGAGCTATGCAGATCAACAGGCAGCCTTGGATGTCTAACAGGGACTGTTTGTGTGTGTATGTGTACGCACGCACACACACACACACACACACACACACACACACACACACACACACACACACACACACACACACACACACACACACACACACACACACACACACACACCATCTGACACCTTCAAGTCATATATGATCAGGTCAGTCACAGTCCCCATGGTGCCTGGTGGTCAGTCTCACTCCCTCCCACTGAGACCATCTTAGGTCTGTGGACATCACTGTGATTGATGCTTTATTGTGGCCTTGTCAGACAATTTTAGTTAGCCGTGTGGGTTCACAGACTCAACGCAGACGACAGGAGCAACAGCAAGTACAAAAGAGAATCCCCAGAGAGCAAACCGCTATCTGTGACCTTTAACACCAATTTAAAACCCACATGAAAACACTTTTAGAATTATGTAGTAAACTGTAGCATACTGTATAATACTATACTAACCAATGCAGTATCCTTCAATCATGTGTCTTACTTACTATAGAATGTTGCAGTATACTGTAGAATACTACAGTAATGTCCGCAAAAACACTACATTCTGCAAAAACACTACACTTTTTTAACTATAGTAAATACTACAGTATTTAATTTGGATATACCCTGCCCATACCCCTCCCCTATATTACAAATTGTGACACCCATAAGTGAGAAACCTACAAACCTACATGTATAGACCATATATTGTATTCCCTACAGGTTATAAAAAAGAACAGAAGATCTGAACTTTTTGTGTACTGAACAAAAATATAAACGCAACATGCAACTAATTCAAATATTTTGCTGATTCACAGTTCATTTAAGGAAATCAGTCAATTGAAATAAATTCATTAGGCCCTAATCTATGGATTTCACATGACTGGGCATGGGTTGGCCTGGGAGGGCATATGCCCACCCACTTGGGAGCCAGGCCCACCCACTGGGGCGCCAGGCCCAGCCAATCAGAATTAGTTTTTCCTCAAAAAAGGGCTTTATTACAGGCAGAAATACTCCTCAGCATTATCTTGACAAAGGATAAAATGCTCACTAACAGGGATGTAACCAAATTTGTGCACAAAATGTGAGAGTAATGAGCTTTTTGTGCTTATGGAACATAATTCCTGGGATCAGCTCATGAAACATGGGACCAGCACTTTACATGTTGCATTTAAATTTTTGTTCAGTGTAGTATTTCTCCAGTAGGTTTCCTGAAGGCGAAAGCCTCCACGTCTATGTCAAAGATAATAAAACAAAATAATCATAGTAAATACTACAGTATAGTACAATCCGCAAAAACACTACATTAATTACTATAGTATATACTAAAGTTTTATTTTAATACAGTATTTATTCTATAGTTAACTGTAAATACTACATTATACTACAGTAAAATACTACAGTATTGACTGTAGTGGTTTTGCAGACTTTAGTCTGAGTTGGTCATCTGCAATATTTGCCTTCATTGTTCATCCTCCTGTTGATTTTCAACTGATCTCATTTAATCTAATTTCCTCAAATATTCATAATTATCCTCTGA
The DNA here is from genome assembly GCF_020615455.1 of Coregonus clupeaformis. NCBI lineage: Eukaryota > Metazoa > Chordata > Actinopteri > Salmoniformes > Salmonidae > Coregonus > Coregonus clupeaformis. The sequence goes on from NC_059219.1 coordinate 16,613,974, forward strand.
CAGATTGGAGGGAAGCACTACCTGGGGCTCGCAATTCTTGGAAGTGTCCAGAGTGTGTTGTCGTCATTTCATAATAATATGACGGAGTGCCCAGGTTCCAAAATGTATCTATTGCCAGTTAGATAATTTGGCTATTTTAGTCCAGGCCATGAATCTTTCATGTCGTTAAGTTGTGTGATGGGGGTTTCTGTGGACAGGCTGGCTCCCGGGGGTGGGGGTGAGGGTGGGGAGGGATGGATGGGTGCTCAGGCACAGACATGGTGTATGTGATGGGAGCCCTACCTGTGACATTTCAGAATAGAGACATATAGTGCTGACACCACTAATGAGTACATACTACAGTGTACTATCAGACAGTACAGGCTGGAACTTTAATCAGTCTTTTTATAGACACGCTGACTGCAGGAAGGGCTGTCCTGATGCTACTGTTATACCTACTCCTCCAGTATCATCAATGTAGGAGACCATATTTGTCTTTCTCACAGGAGGGAGGATAGAGATGTGTGATTTTAATGAGTGTTCCCTACCATTCAACCAGTACATTTCTGTCTTGATCACATGCCTTAGGCTCGAATCCCATTCGTCAGCATAGTACACACGCGCACACGAACGCACACACACACACTGTTAGTGGGCTCATTCAGTGAGGGAAAAAAGTATTTGATCCCCTGCTGATTTTGTACGTTTGCCCACTGACAAAGAAATGATCAGTCTATAATTTTAATGGTAGGTTTATTTGAACAGTGAGAGACAGAATAACAACAATAAAATCCAGAAAAACGCATGTCAAAAATGTTATAAATTGATTTGCATTTTAATGAGGGAAATAAGTGTTTGACCCCCTCTCGATCAGAAAGATTTCTGGCTCCCAAGTGTCTTTTATACAGGTAACGAGCTGAGATTAGGAGCATACTCTTAAAGGGAGTGCTCCTAATCTCAGCTTGTTACCTGTATAAAAGACACCTGTCCACAGAGCAATCAATCAGATTCCAAACTCTCCACCATGGTCAAGACCAAAGAGCTCTCCAAGGATGTCAGGGACAAGATTGTAGACCTACACAAGGCTGGAATGGGCTACAAGACCATCGCCAAGCAGCTTGGTGAGAAAGTGACAACAGTTGGTGCGATTATTCGCAAATGGAAGAAACACAAAATAACTGTCAATCTCCCTCGGCCTGGGACTCCATGCAGGTTCTCACCTCGTGGAGTTGCAATGATCATGAGAATGGTGAGGAATCAGCCCAGAACTACACGGGAGGATCTTGTCAATGATCTCAAGGCAGCTGGGACCATAGTCACCAAGAAAACAATTGGTAACACACTATGCCGTGAAGGACTGAAATCCTGCAGCGCCCGCAAGGTCCCCCTGCTCAAGAAAGCACATATCAGGCCCGTCTGAAGTTTGCCAATGAACATCTGAATGATTCAGAGGAGAACTGGGTGAAAGTGTTGTGGTCAGATGAGACCAAAATCGAGCTCTTTGGCATCTACTCAACTCGCCGTGTTTGGAGGAGGAGGAATGCTGCCTATGACCCCAAGAACACCATCCCCACCGTCAAACATGGAGGTGGAAACATTATGCTTTGGGGGTGTTTTTCTGCTAAGGGGACAGGACAACTTCACCGCATCAAAGGGACGATGGACGGCGCCATGTACCGTCAAATCTTGAGTGAGAACCTCCTTCCCTCAGCCAGGGCATTGAAAATGGGTCATGGATGGGTATTCCAGCATGACAATGACCCAAAACACACGGTCAAGGCAACAAAGGAGTGGCTCAAGAAGAAGCACATTAAGGTCCTGGAGTGGCCTAGCCAGTCTCCAGACCTTAATCCCATAGAAAATCTGTGGAGTTGCCAAACGTCAGCCTCGAAACCTTAATGACTGCAAAGAGGAGTGGGACAAAATCCCTCCTGAGATGTGTGCAAATCTGGTGGCCAACTACAAGAAACGTCTAACCTCTGTGATTGCCAACAAGGGTTTTGCCACCAAGTACTAAGTCATGTTTTGCAGAGGGGTCAAATACTTATTTCCCTCATTAAAATGCAAATCAATTTATAACATTTTTGACATGCGTCTTTCTGGATTTTTTTTGTTGTTATTCTGTCTCTCACTGTTCAAATAAACCTACTGTCACGGCCGTCTACGGAAGGAGTGGACCAAAGCGCAGCGTTTGTAGCGAACATGACTTTATTAAAGTTAAAGTGCACGAACGAGAAAACAATAAACAATGACGGATAGTGAAGTCCTCAGTACACAGACTGAAACATGGAACAAAAACCCACAACCCTAAGGTGAACACTGACAGGTTAAATATGGCTCCCAATCAGAGATAACGAGCCGACAGCTGACACTCGTTACCTCCGATTGGGAGTCACATGACGAGACAAGACACTACAACCAAAACCAAACACAACCAAATGAACACACCCTATACCCAACACAACCAAATGAATACACCCTGGCTCAAACACACAGTCCCGGAGCCAGAGCGTGACACCTACCATTAAAATGATAGACTGATCATGTCTTTGTCAGTGGGCAAACGTACAAAATCAGCAGGGGATCAAATACTTTTTTCCCTCACTGTACATCACTGTTCATGGATTTGGATATGTGACATTTTGTTGCTCTTTAAGAAGCGAGGGATGGGTGGGTGTGAGAGATGGAAAGAGACAGGGGGAGACGGCCTGAGAGGAGTCAAGAAGCGTCTTGAGGAAAGGAGAGACATTTATCCATATGTCAGTGATAAGAGGCATCCTGTCAGAGCAGAGCGGCCCGCCCGTACACCCTGACATATAAACATCCTCCGTCAACTGTGTGCCCGACAGTTCACGTGCAGCGATCAATGCCAGCCCCTGAGCGGTGGAGAAATCATTGATTTTAAGCATGGCCCACTCCTCTTTCATGTTCCTTTTTGTATCTGTCAGGAGCTGATTTGCAGGGCTGTGCTGTGTTGTGTTGTTTTGTAAAGAGGCCTGTGTGGCTGAGGAGAGGAGACCGACAGGGTAAATAACTGCTTATTACTGATCCCCAGCCTGCACTCTCCTGTTTGCAATGCCATTTGAAAGCCGTAATGTGACTGCAGTGAACGCATATATAGTCCTAAAGAGACACACACATACAGTAACAAGAACCTGCTAGTGAAGACACACACAAACAAACACAATTTAACTTTCTCTCCTTAAATATTCAGGCTGCCCTGATTCCCTAATAAAGGTACTCAGGAAATATACAATATACCATACCATAGTTATTTTTAGGGGGATTTATATATAGACATACAAAGAAGGATATAAAGACAGCGTGACCATAATGAAGATGAAACCAATTCAAGATGAAATTTCCATTTAAGTTTAGAGTTGAAACCGGATCATCCAGTCTGTGATTTAAGCACCTCACAAAGGTACTGGGCCAAATCTTCCAGTGTCCTTTAATAGGTTGTGTGTCATTCCAGAAATGTGTTCCCTCAGTTCTGCCCAGATTCACTCCCCCTTATCTAGGGTTGTGTCCCAATAATATATCCTTTCTGCTGAAGTGTGCATCACTACTTCCTACAAATCTAAAGAAATTGGATTGGTGGAGGTATGGGCTATACCTCCACCAATCCAAATAAAGTTTCCACTATATTTCTTATACCAGTAATTTCCTTTCTAATCAGTAAAGGGAATTGAAAAAGTGCACACTTTGGGAGGAAGGAGAGATAATTGGGACATTACCTAGGACTGGTTATGTGAAAGTAATATGGCGGAAAATAGGTGGTGCCCTTGTCTTCACCAGGATGCACACTGCTTTTCCATTGGCTGAGGATAGATGGAGGGCATCCATTGGCTGAGTAGAGATGGAGATAGAGCACCCTGATGTAAGGAGATGTAAAGGGGAAGCCATTGTGTTCACAAAAAACAGCAAGATGTTTTTGCAGCAGCCTACAGCCTATTAGAAAGCCTTTAACATCTCACCACAGAGGCCTGGGTGATTCACACAGCCCCTAGGAGCCATAAACCATTGGTTTATATCCTTCTACCAGAGCCGCGGACACAGAGACGAGAGAGGAGATAATGATGTACTATTTCTGCCACTTAGCCAATGTTTTAATACGGAGATAAAGATGGATAGGGAAGACATTGTCAGCATCTTTGTTTTAAGTAGCTATATGATTCTAGGCTGTCATCATTAATCCAGACAGTAGCGGGAGGGAGAATTTAGTGCCTAGGATTAGCAAACTGCTCACTCTCTCTGGTCCCAGTTGTATGGGCTCAAGCAAGGTGAGGCCGGACAATAGCATGAAAAAAACCTAATGACTTTGAAACACAGCTCTCCAAATAATAACCTCACACCAACAATCTTACAGTGACAACCCCATTGAGTAATGGTGCTTCTCAGTCAATTAGTTAGTTGATAGCAGTGTTTCCCAAACTCGGTCCTGGGGACCCCAAGGGGTGCACGTTTGGTTTTCGCCCTAACACTACACAGCTGATTCAAATAATCAAAGTGTAATGATGAGTTGATTTTTTGAATCAGCTGTGTAGTGCCAGGGCAAAAACCAAAACGAGCACCCCTTGGGGTCCCCAGTACCGAGTTTGGGAAACACATTCCCAGCTAGCACATAATGTTTTGAGAACCATATGTTTCTTAGAGCTTGATGAGAGTGTGGTTGTCATATGGTTATTTTGCATACAACCTTCCCACAACTTTCTGGGAATGGTGCAGGATAGTTGCTTGGCTTTGGATCATTCTCAGCACATTTAAGGAACATAATAAATTTTTTCTTTACTTTAACAGAATGTTTCCTAAAAGTTCAAACATGGTTACATTTAATTAAAATATTGGTAATGTTCTAGGAATGTTCTCCAGCTGGTTTGACATTGGGAATGTTCTCAAATAGTTCAGAGAATGTTAAGAAACAATGTTCTTCTGTGGGAATTTCTGTACTTCAGCATAACATTTCCTACAGGTTTACTCATGGTTTTATTTAAATTCATGTTCTCAAATTGTTTCAAGAACGTTAAGAAAAAAACGTTCTTATGTGGGAATTTCAGTACTTCAACATAACGTATTCTTCAGGTTTCCTCATGGAAAATGTTTAGATACTATTTCAAAATGTAGGAAACCTCTCTCAATAAGATGTAGTACAGACCAGGCCTGACACAAAATGTAGAAATAGTAGCCTACTTTGACAACAATTCAGTGAATGCAACAAGTATTAGATAGAGAGATAGAGAGAGACACAAAACACAACAACTGTTCAGAGACAATAAAATATATTTCACACGGTCACTTTTGTGTTTTCATTTAGCCTACAACATGTCATGGAACATCTAGAAGCACTGCCCCATCATGCAAAGTGGCACAGAACACGTAGAGCACCCAAAGGAGGTTTCTATACATCTCCCACTCTTTGCACTGCGTCCACTCCGGATGCATACCACACACACTGTCTTGCGCCCTTCAAACTTCACCTGCTTTCAAATTAGTTACAACTCGGTCCACACGCCCTGGTGAGACACTCTTAGCTCCCCTCTTCCTGCCACTGTAGACATATCACAAAGTTTGAATGCTTTCAGGGACCAGCGCCTACGGTTTCTTGGAAGGGGCATGTCATGCCAAATAGTGTCCCCCTTCCAAAAAGTGTCCCCCCCTGCGTCACAATGGGATTCGAGAAGCTATTAGCGTCCATTGCTTGGGTCCTCCACACAATATACGCATTTATGATGGCAATGTTGAGCATACCCCAAAACACATACTTCCACCATTTTCTGCCTGTGTGTCCGACATTGTAATAGCTCCTCAGTTGGTCGAGATGGTTAACCCTGCCCATTTTCTTGTTGTAATCCATTACAAGTTCTGGAACAGATATGTTCCTACCACTTTTAAAAACAACTCCAAAACCTCATGCCAATGTCACTTTAGACCCAGGCTGTGTGGTACAAGGGTGAATGTTGGGACTTGGGGCAGACACACTCCATGGAAATGTAGGCTCCCCTCTCAGGTGTGCTCTTCTTCTTCCTCCTCCTCTGCTTCGTCCTCCTCCTCCTCCTCTCCCTCTTCCTCCTCCTCTCCATGTTCCTCTCCCTTCATTCTCCTCTCGCTCCACTCCTCCTTGCTCCACTTCTCTATCCCTCCAATCATCTCTAACTACTCTTCCCCCCTGTCTTTTGCTGCTGAGCCCTGACTCTCTACACTTCCCTCACTTTCACTGACCTAGAGGAACAGAGTAACAGAGGGAGAGGAGCAACAAATAGGATACAATTGTGGTCAGGAACATAATGTCTCTCTCTCCCTCTCACACGGTCTCTCTTCCTTCCTCTTTCTTTTTCTCAACCATACACATACTCTCTTCCTAATAAGCCCCAAACCCCCCCCCCCCCCCCCACACACATACACTCTCTCTCTCCTCCAATCAACTCTTCTTTTCTTGCCTGACAGACTAACTACAGAGTTCGCCAATGTTAGCTGATTAGTTACGAAGCTGGGACAGTTTCCAAATGAATTGCATCAGTAGAAACAGGACAAAACAAGCAACTTATTAGCTGGCTATGTAAACAAATATCCAACTCATCATATGAACTCCACTATGCAGGCATCTACTACCCTAACATGACAGCTAAGCTGTCAAATAATAGGAAAATGAGGCAATGTATAGTCTATGAATATCTGTACCTAGCAAACATGACAAACCATAATGTAAGCCCAACAGATAAAACAAATTACTTTAGCCTTCATTTCGGTGGCTAGTTAGCTGGTTGTCTGTATGGCTAGCTAGTGAAAGTGACAGCTGAGGTTGACGCTTCGTGAGCGCAGCCCTAATTTACTGCTACACACAACTTTTTTTGCCTGACAGACTAACTAGTTAGCTAGCTAGCTATAGCAAGCAGCTTGGGCCGTTTCCATATTAATTACAATGCTAGGAACAAGACAAAACAACCAACTAGTTAGCTGACTATACACAGCTAAACACTGCAACTATTTCCATGAGACAGAGAGCAATCATTTGAGTTCCACCGCTGATGTGTTCGCCTGTACCAACCAAGTTATCATGACATGACTTGCTAATCTGAGAGCTATTCCCCAAGTTTCACAGCATCAAACATCGACAACACCAAACATATATCTGCTGTTTACTTATTTCATTCACCTCGACATTATCGCTTTTCAAAGTGCAAGGACGTGTCCGAATCCATATCATCAACCAACATAGATACAGCCTCTTTCACAATGAAAAGTCGCGTCTGTGCTGTCATTTTGAGTAATGAAGTAAAAAAAACGTTGAAAAGTCAAATAACAGCATACCCTGTTTCTGGTTTCAACAGCCACGCAAATACGACAACAGGTTGTTAGCAAGTTAATTTTGTGATATTGACACAGATATTATTGTTAGAAAAATAAGGCAGTTCGCAGCCACTATAGTAATTTAAGGAAAGGCAGTCGACGGCCGCTATGGTTTCTAAAGGGTTAAATAGAGAGAAATGACTTGACTTCAAACCCACGTCTCAAACCGCACTAAAGGTAATTACAAATAGCCCTAAAATCGAATGACTTGAGAAACAGAGAGAACAGAAACAGATAGCACAGACACAGAAAACGTTTTATATGAATGTAATCTATTTAAAACCCTGTGCTGTGTTGTCCTACTGGTCGGTTGGAGCTGTAGCTCTCTGGTCTGGCATCAGGACAAGCTAATCATGTCTGAGTGCAGCGAACGGAGCAGAACATCGCATGATTAAGATTCATGAGGTTGTAACAGCGGGAGCAAATTATCAGAGCAATTCTTGGAGGGTTCAAAAAACCATACATCCCTGAGTGTCTGAAGAGGGAGAATTCCTCTTATCAAGGATGTCTTACAGGATGAGACCCTGAATTTCTGAATATAGCTTTAAAGTACTGACGCAACATACACTAACATTCAAAAGTTTAGGGTCACTTAGAAATGTCCTTGTTTTCAAAAGAAAAACAATTTTTTTGTCCATTAAAATAACATCAAATTGATCAGAAATACAGTGTAGACATTGTTAATTTTGTGAATGGTTATTGTAGCTGGAAACGGCTGATTTTTAATGGAATATCTACAATGGCATACAGAGGCCCATTATCAGCAACCATCAGTGGCACGTTGTGTTTGCTAATCCAAGTTTATCATTTTAAAAGGCTAATTGATCATTAGAAAACCCTTTTGCAATTATGTTAGCACAGCTGAAAACTGTTGTGCTGATTAAAGAAGCAATAAAACTGGGCTTCTTGAGACTAGTTGAGTATCTGGAGCATCAGCAATTGTGGGTTCGATTACAGAATCAAAATGGCCAGAAACAAAGAACTTTCTTCTGAAACTCGTCAGTCTATTCTTGTTCTGAGAAATGAAGGCTATTCCATGCGAGAAATTGCCAAGAACCTGAAGATCTTGTACAACGCTGTGTACTACTCCCTTCACAGAACAGCGCAAACTAGCTCTAACCAGAATAGAAAGAGGAGTGGGAGGCCCCGCTGCACAACTGAGCAAGAGGACAAATACATTAGAGTGTCTAGTTTGAGAAACAGATGCCTCACAGGTCCTCAACTGGCAGCTTCATTAAATAGTACCCGCAAAACACCAGTCTCAACGTCAACAGTGAAGAGGTGACTCCAGGATGCTGACCTTCTAGGCAGAGTTGCAAAGAAAAAGCCATATCTCAGACTGGCCAATAAAAAGAAAAGATTAAGATGGGCAAAAGAACACAGACACTGGACAGAGGAAGATTGGAAAAAAGTGTTATGTATAGACAAATCAAAGTTTGAGGTGTTCGGATAACAAAGAAGAACATTTGTGAGACGCAGACCAAATGAAAAGATGCTGGAGGAGTGCTTGATGCCATCTGTCAAGCATGGTGGAGGCAATGTGATGGTCTGGGGCTGATTTGGTGGTGGTTAAGTGGGAGATTTGTACAGGGTAAAAGGGATCTTGAAGAAGGAAGGCTATCACTCCATTTTGCAACGCCATGCCATACCCTGTGGACGGCGCTTGATTGGAGCCAATTTCCTCCTACAACAGGACAATGACCCAAAGCACAGCTCCAAACTATGCAAGAACTATTTAGGGAAGAAGCAGTCAGCTGGTATTCTGTCTATTATGGAGTGGCCAGCACAGTCACCGGATCTCAACCCTATTGAGCTGTTGTGGGAGCAGCTTGACCGTATGGTACGTAAGAAGTGCCCATCATGCCAATCCAACTTGTGGGAGGTGCTTCAGGAAGCATGGGGTGAAATCTCTTCAGATTACCTCAACAAATTGACAACTAGAATGCCGAAGGTCTGCAAGGATGTAATTGCTGCAAATGGAGGATTCTTCGACGAAAGCAAAGTTTGAAGGACACAATTAAAAATCATTATTTCTAACCTTGTCAATGACTACATTTCCTATGCATTTTGCTATATTTCCTATTCAAACTCATTTCATGTATGTTTTCATGGAAAACAAGGACATTTCTAAGTGACCCCAAACTTTTGAACGGTAGTGTATGTCCTTACTCAAGAAGAGGGTTTGTCAAATGATACAATCCTAGAAGCTGGAAATTGAGTTATATGATATGTACAAGACACGCCATATCTCTCTTTGGAGGTTGCGTTGGATTTGTATTACAAGGCACTTGAAGGTTAGAGAGAGTTTTGATAAAACCAAGGCAAGTGAAGGTTTTGTGTTTGGAAAAGCATTGTGTGGCTGGATCTGGGGTCCCTAACAGGCAGACAAATAGGTACTTCACTGTCCTACTTTGGTTCAGTGGAACATATTATTGCACATGTTTAATAATGGGCACTTGTAGTGGGTCACGCTTCGGTGGACAAAACACTCCAGTTTTCCCCATCACTCCTTGTCAGTTGTCTGCAATCTCAAACAATGGAGGATCCTTGCCCTAGGTGTATCACTGGAGCAAAGACCTTTATTGCGACTCTTTCGCTCTCAAGTATAGTACATTAAAAGAAGAGCTCTTTACTATTAGAGGCATAGGTACTGGAGAGATGCCTTTCCAATATAGAAGTGAAGCATTTCACTTCAACAGCACTTCAAACCACATCCTCACAGCCTTTCCCTCTGCAAAACACTATTAACATTCTAGCCGACGTTGACTATAAAGTGATAACTGCTCTCCTAAAAATTGAAATTCCTCTCAGCACACATTCTCCAGGGGATTTATCAGCTTGTCCATGTCCTATTTACAGAGAGGGGCTGGCTAGTAGAGTCAACCATTGTGAAAAATTGACCCCATCTTTGGGGTTAAGCTTGTCCATCAATCTAGGTACAATAGTGCCCCAATAAAGAAACAAGTGGTAGAGGTTTAGATTTATGTACCAAAGTTATCATGTTTAAGAGGAAATATTGAACCACTAACATACTGTAGGTTTCATAACCAATGGTCATTCTGTACAGTAGACAAAACCCAACAGTACTGCTATTTTGAAAGAGTAAAACATCATCACACCGTATTCACCTCTGATATTTAGGAGATTTTATTTATCAAAAAGACACAATGAAAGTAAATGTTTCAATGGCAACATAAAGAGCTGAGGAGTAATATAAGGTGCCACAAATTCCTTTATGAACATCAACATTCTCATAAAAATATGATTCCCATTGTGAATAATCATATTTTGCGACGCTGAGAACTTTTACAAGCAGTGAAGGAACATATCACAGCAATAAAGCACAACTTAATTAAAGCAGAAAAACCTTCACAGGTATCCACAGCTATCATTTATCTTCTCATCGCCCACACCACAATTCAAGAAACTTTAAGCTTTACATAAAATAACCATTTTGTCAGGGATATGAGAAGCTAAGTTACATCACCTTAAATGTATGCATAGATTTGAATAGTGAAGCCAGAACTTGAGGATCGGTTCCAGTGGAGGCTGCTGAGGGGAGGACGGCTCATAATAATGGCTGGAACGGAGTCTTGTGGAAACCATGTGTTTGATGTATTTGATACCATTCCACCAATTCCGCTCCAGCCATTACCACGAGCCCGTCCTCCCCAATTAAAGTGCCACCGACTTCCTGTGATAGGTTCACAAACAATTTGGTGCTTTTGGTTCATTTTGTTTATTTTATCTGCAAGGTACAAATTACAAAACACAAAATAAAAAAGCTGGGTACAATGACTCAGCAAGACTAAGAGAAAATAACAATAATAAAAAACACTTCAGATTTGTGTATGCATGCGATGAGTTAAGAGCTAGAGCTCACTGATGCCGGTGGATTGTGAGGGAAGAGTGATAATAAAGGATGCGTGAAGTCGGAAGCAGAAAAGGCTAGGAGCTGACACTGAAGCTGTACAGTGAAGAGTCTTACCCATCTTTTCAGAGAACTCAATGATAGCACACACGTACAGCCCAGAGGAGAAATCAGAGAGATGATAATCACCCCTCTGAGAGATCAAATTAAGCCTATTACTATCTCTAAATAAGCCTTCCTGGAAAAGATGTAACAGGAAGAGACATTTGGAGGGAATGGAGGGAAAGTGGCTGACTCTACTGCCTATTGATTGGCCAGAGGGTGAGTGCTTCAGGCGATCAACAAACCTGTAATGTATGTCACATGTTCCACTCTTTACACTCAGATCATGGCAGATAGGGATGTTTGTGTGCAAGTGTGTCTGTGTTTGCATAAGCGAGAGAGAGAGAGAGAGAGAGAGAGAGAGAGAGAGAGAGAGAGAGAGAGAGAGAGGAGAGAATGTAAGAGTAAAATTATAGTAAAATAGGACTATGAAAAAAGCTGTAAATCATATTTTAAAGTACTGTTGGTTTTTATCATACCATTTGATACATTTGACTAATTATCATTTATATATTCATATTATCATAAGTACTACACAACATCTTAATATCATACTTCATAGATACAGTAGCATTTGATAAATATGATCCAGTGCTTAAAAAACTAAAACAAGTAAACAAACACAGAGGAAAACAGGTTAAGTAAGTGGATACATCAAAAGCTCTGGGTGACACCACACCTGAAGCTTCTCTTCCATGATTAGCTGGTTGGCTACCACAGCTACCACAGTTAGGTACAGTATAAATGAACCACAGTAGACTAGTATGCCATTCACTTGAAGATGGTAATAGAAGTACCAGCTATCCCCCTGCCCCCTGCCCAACACACCCACCCACCCACCCACACCCACACCCACACACACACACACACACACACACACACACACACACACACACATACACTCATATACATGCGCACACCAAATATCTAACTACATAACCAAGGAGGGACAGCCATGATGAAGTAGAGGTGTTGGTGTGGGGCAGGCCCCTCCTGTTCTGAGACAGCTGGTACAGGTCAGGGGTCAGGTGGTCAGGTGGAGCAGAAGCAGCGAGGTCACAGCACTATGACAGCAGCTACCTGGGAAACACAAGCACACCAGACAACATGCATCAATCATCAACCAGCGCTATATTGGCAAGCTAACGATAGGATGACAACCACTAATGTAGGCTACTCACAAAGCTTTCTAAACCAAGTCTAAACCAAAACCACAGGTGTAATATTCATGTACATATACCTTTACGTACATCCTCTACTAACCGCCTTGGGGTTATACTATTTTCCCTTTCTTTTCAGTTTTTAAATTATTAATTGGTAAGGAACCAATTTGTAGTTTTTATTCTAGAAGTGCCACAAGGTTGTGGGGAGTAATTTATGATTGGTGGTCAGCGTAGGAGTTTTAATTAAGTCTGGGCCAGAGTTCAGCCAGTTGGAGATCCAAATGGTTCATTAATCAGCTGCACACTGTGCCGGGCAAATAGTAGAACCACAAAAGGCCACAGTGCATCACTTTTATCTGAAATTATACTCAGGAGTTGGCCAACAGGAAACTCATAAGTTAATTACAGCATGTAGCCAAGAGGATCTAAGGGTTATGCAGTACACAATATGTTGAGCTGAAGAGAATATACAGTATTGTGCTTTAGATGTTTATGTTATGTGTATAACTATTCAACTTCTAAGATGATTTCAGTGTTATACTGTATGTTGGGCTGAGAAAATACAATGTATTGTACTGTCTGTGCTTTAGATTAAGTGTTTATGTTATGTTGAACTATTCAATCGTTATTGTTCCAAGTCATAATTGAAGGTGTAAATTAATAGACATCTGGGGTGAGTCACATAGCCCTATTGCTGAGATTGGCTTTGTATTGCACCCACAGGGCAAACAACACCCACAGGGCAAACAATGGCTTCTTCCTCCAACTACCTCTGCCTCACCCCTGTCACTATGGAGTCCATTCTTCCAAGCTGTCTGTCACTCAGTCCATCTTTCTCCACTTCTCCTATCATCTTCAGTCAGTCCATAACTACCTTTCCAAATACATCCATTGGAGGGGTCTCGCGGTCATGTCAGAGGGGGCTAATCATCAAAGCAGATCTCTCTCCAGCAATCTCTCTCCTCACTCTTTCGTTCTCTCCTCTCTATCTATTGCTACTCAGGACCTGACCAGCCAATCTCTGATTAAAACTCACACTACCTTATTTCAAAGAGAGAGAGAAAGAGGGAGGGAGAAAGAAAGAGAGGGAGAGAGAGAGAGACAGAAAAAGAGAGAGAGAGAGGAGAGGCATTGAGAGAGGCCACAGTCCGTGAAATGGGGGCAGAGTTCCTGCGATCCTTTCTGAGGGACTGATGGCCATTGGCTGAGACTGCCCCAAGCCAGGCATGCCTGTTTGGGCAAGAGTCTAGAAGAGAAAAGACCCATACAACTGAAGTTAGAGAAATGTTTTTACAATACACCACTGTGGTGTTTTATTTTTCATTCAACTCTCATTCATATAGTGCTGTCTAATTCAGACGCTATCTCTTTTTGGTCAAGAGAGATCCTAGTGTAAGAAAGGCAAGTAAGGGCAACCAGCAGCTTTACATTATTCCAAGTTCCTGCGACACACAAAGCTAGGAAATATAACATGTAAAACTCAGACCTGCTTGTATATCATTATACTCGTGGGTAAAGTATTTATTTTTAGGGCAATATTGGTAGAAATTTTACAAATATGGAGGTGCAGGACCAGTGGAGGCTCCTCAGAGGAGGGAACATTAAAAAAGTTATCCTTTTGAGAAAAACTATACTAAATATATTCACATCACCAAATAATTGATGAAAAAACACTGTTTTGCAATGAAGGTCTACAATAGCCTGGTAGCACCATGGTGTAGCCGGAGGACAGCTAGTTTCCGGGTACATTGATTTCAATACCTAGGAAGCTCATGGTTCTAACCCCCTTCTATAGACTTACACAGTAATTATGACAACTTCCGGAGGACATTCTCCAACCTATCAGAGCTCTTGCAGCATGAACTGACATGTTGTCCACCCAATCAAAGGATCAGAGAATTAATCTAGTACTGAAAGCATAAGCTACAGCTAGCTAGCACTGCAGTGCATAAAATGTGGTGAGTAGTTGAACAGTTTCGAACAAACTAATTTCTTAAAGAATGAAGGAGAAGCAAGAGAGAGAGAGAGAGAGAGAGAGAGAGAGAGAGAGAGAGAGAGAGAGAGAGAGAGAGAGAGAGAGAGTGAGAGAGAGAGAGAGAGAGCGAGAGAGAGAGCGAGAGCGAGAGCTAGCTATATGTCGTTGTATTCTTTTCCCTTTCACTTTCACTTACATAGCTAGCGAATGCAGCTAGCTAGTTTAGCCTACTCAAGCACCCGGCTCAAACAGAGAGGGATGCTATGTTAGCTAGCTAGCTGGGGGGGGGGGGGAGTATAGAGGAATATAAAGGATAAAATAAAAAAATATATAAGAAAATTAAAGAAATGATGCAAACAATTAACTTGATAGAACCCACAATCTATCTTCACCCTGCCCTACCATCCCTACCCTGATTGGAGTAAACTAACGGACAACAATACTTCTACTGCTACTTCTACTGCTCACATGTACGGTACCTGTAGTTAAATAATTATACATACAGTGGGGAAAAAAAGTATTTAGTCAGCCACCAATTGTGCAAGTTCTCCCACTTAAAAAGATGAGAGAGGCCTGTAATTTTCATCATAGGTACACGTCAACTATGACAGACAAAATGAGAAAAAATAATCCAGAAAATCACATTGTAGGATTTTTAATGAATTTATTGGCAAATGATGGTGGAAAATAAGTATTTGGTCAATAACAAAAGTTTCTCAATACTTTGTTATATACCCTTTGTTGGCAATGACACAGGTCAAACGTTTTCTGTAAGTCTTCACAAGGTTTTCACACACTGTTTCTGGTATTTTGGCCCATTCCTCCATGCAGATCTCCTCTAGAGCAGTGATGTTTTGAGGCTGTCGCTGGGCAACACAGACTTTCAACTCCCTCCAAAGATTTTCTATGGGGTTGAGATCTGGAGACTGGCTAGGCCACTCCAGGACCTTGAAATGCTTCTTACGAAGCCACTCCTTCGTTGCCCGGGCGGTGTGTTTGGGATCATTGTCATGCTGAAAGACTCAGCCACGTTTCATCTTCAATGCCCTTGCTGATGGAAGGAGGTTTTCACTCAAAATCTCACGATACATGGCCCCATTCATTCTTTCCTTTACACGGATCAGTCGTCCTGGTCCCTTTGCAGAAAAAACAGCCCCAAAGCATGATGTTTCCACCCCCATGCTTCACAGTAGGTATGGTGTTCTTTGGATGCAACTCAGCATTCTTTGTCCTCCAAACATGACGAGATGAGTTTTTACCAAAAAGTTATATTTTGGTTTCATCTGACCATATGACATTCTCCCAATCCTCTTCTGGATCATCCAAATGCACTTCAGACAGGCCTGGACATGTACTGGCTTAAGCAGGGGGACACGTCTTGCACTGCAGGATTTGAGTCCCTGGCGGCGTAGTGTGTTACTGATGGTAGGCTTTGTTACTTTGGTCCCAGCTCTCTGCAGGTCATTCACTAGGTCCCCCGTGTGGTTCTGGGATTTTTGCTCACCATTCTTGTGATCATTTTGACCCCACGGGGTGAGATTTTGCGTGGAGCCCCAGATCGAGGGAGATTATCAGTGGTCTTGTATGTCTTCCATTTCCTAATAATTGTTCCCACAGTTGATTTCTTCAAACCAAGCTGCTTACCTATTGCAGATTCAGTCTTCCCAGCCTGGTGCAGGTCTACAATTTTGTTTCTGGTGTCCTTTGACAGCTCTTTGGTCTTGGCCATAGTGGAGTTTGGAGTGTGACTGTTTGAGGTTGTGGACAGGTGTATTTTATACTGATAACAAGTTCAAACAGGTGCCATTAATACAGGTAACGAGTGGAGGACAGAGGAGCCTATTAAAGAAGAAGTTACAGGTCTGTGAGAGCCAGAAATCTTGCTTGTTTGTAGGTGACCAAATACTTATTTTCCACCATAATTTGCAAATAAATTCATAAAAAATCCTACGATGTGATTTTCTGGATTTTTTTTCCTCAATTTGTCTGTCATAGTTGACGTGTACCTATGATGAAAATTACAGGCATCTCTCATCTTTTTAAGTGGGAGAACTTGCACAATTGGTGGCTGACTAAATACTTTTTTTCCCCACTGTATATTCCTAATTTCTTCTTTTTGCAAGTGCTGGATTTTCACAGACAGTGGCCAATCACCATTCATTCTGATCTCAGAGAGGTGGAGGGGGGAGGAGGAAAGAGGCTGAAGTTTGACAGGGGGATGAAGATGACTACGCTGCAGACCTCTGTCTATGACAAGACCCCAGGCTTCTGTCAGATTGGTGATTTTATACCCATCTGAACGATGTCCTGATCCAGACAGGTTGGAATGACGCCAGGAAAGAGGGGGAAGAGAAGAGAGAGAGGCACAGAAACATTTGAAGAATTATGGGTAAAAATGGGGAGTATGGTGGATAAAATGAATGGGACAGAGTAGAGGACAAGCAAAGACAAAGAGAGAGAGTAATCGAGAATGAGAGAGAGATCAAGGGATAGAAATCGAGAGAGATCAAGGGATAGAAATCGAGAGAGATCAAGGGATAGAAATCGAGAGAGATCAAGAGAGAGATTGACCGATCGATCAAGAGAGAAAACGAAAGGAAGAGAAAAGGAGAGAGCGTGAGATAAAGAGTAACGGTAGTGAGATATGGTACTTTGACGAGATCAGAGGGCATGAGGCTACCCTGTCTCCCTGGCGTCTCCCTGGCACACACACACAGAGGGAGAGAGCGAGAACTCTGCCAGTATCACCCACTTCAAAGCTCTGTCTCTGTGCCACCACAACGGAGACCCCCTTCTCCTTCCGGAAGAGTCTGGGAGACACACACATGCATGTATGCACGCACACACACACACACACACACACAGAGCTTAATCTTCTGCACTGTATCTTGGGTAAAGCAAGGGGGTGCTATAGGCTATTTGAACATAACTCCACCTTGTCATTGAAAGACGTGGAGGAAAGGAGGGAGGAAAGGAGGGAGGGAATGAGGGAGGGAATGAGGGAGGGAATAGAAGCCAATAAACACAGACAGTCCCCAAGATGAATGCTGGAGTGACAAGCTGAGGGAAATAGCACTGCAGCAGTTTAGACATCTGGTAATGTGCCTCAGTAGATCCATATTCCTGCTATTAAACAATATAAAAACTCCAGACAGGCAGTCTAATGAGAGAAAGGCAGGAGATAAACTGAATTTAAAAAAGAAACAATCTTGATGAAAGTGTCAAGGTACTGTACTGTACTGTAGATAACATAGACAAGACAGACAACAGACCAGTGGAGGCTGCTGTCACATTAAATCACGTTTAATACCTTAATCCATTCCACCCATTACAATGATCCAGCTTCCCTTCACTTGCCTGCACTGCAAAATACATGTCAAATCTCATTTGCACTGAGTGAGTTGGTGGAGGTGTTTACTATCGCCCAGCCAAAGTGAAGGAAGATTTAGAAGTCAAACTGAAATCCAGGGTGGATGGGATCAATGTGAGCAGCTGGGGTGGGGCTGTGTTTTCAAGGCCCCCGTTCCGTCCGTCACGCCCCATTTCCAGCAGAGCCAGTGTCCAGATGCATGGAGCTGATAGGCCGCATCAATCACTGCCCAAACTGGCTCCACGGCACAGCTATCACAGCTATCGATTGTCAGTCACAGGCTGGATGAATGGCACCTCTGTACCGGCGTGGACTCAGAGCCAACAGGCTGACCGGGTGGTGTGTGTGTGTGTGTGTGTGTGTATGGTGGGGGGAAAGAGAGAAGAGGAGAAGCAGATATCTCACATGACAGCCTAGTTTGACCACCCACATTCAATGATCTATGTTACTAAGTCTCTATATCTCAATACATTTGATGGCTACACTGTTGTGTACAACAGTACATCCAGTATGAACCTAGCTCACCCATTGTACTGTATATCAGACCAGGTTAGTCTGTCCACTTAAATACACTGGTGAACACAATGACATAGTGGATTTATGCTGCCTCTTTAACCCTCCATGTGAGGTCCCTCCATACCTAAGCTGCTACCCACCATCCATCGTTCCATCTATCCCTCGATTGACTCTCTCCAAAATGGCATCTGTCTGTGTGAGGAGCTCTGTGTTTGATCAGGCTGGTGTAATGACATCCTAAGCCGTCCGCTGGAAGGTCTCACACATTAAGGCGCTGGCCAATCAGCTTTAGGTAATTTCAGCTCTACTTCCTGGAGAACGCTGGCTGTGCTGAGCAGGTTGGGAGACAGACAGGCGGTTTGGGCAGCTGGGGATATGTGTGTGTGTTCTGATGTGGAGGGTCTGTGTGTGGGGTGTATAATTCTGAATTGATAGGATTTACAGTAAATGGAGAGTAATTAAAACATGTATTTTTAAGTTGTGTTAATAATTTTGACCATAGCTACTAGTTTGTGAAATGTGTTACTGCTAGTCTCATTTCACCGGTGTCACATAGTGTTGTGTTGTCTCACGGAAAGAGACATTTCAGTGACAGTCCCTCACCCACAGAGTCATAGTAATCCCCTGCAGCAAAGTTGGGAGTAAGCTGACGGCATGGAAAAAGATAAACAAGGATTGTCATTTTTTACCCCGTAATGGAAAATTGCACAGCACTTTCTCTCCACAGCATTTATCTCTAATAGAGTTTTTCAAAATCCATACACTCTAATTTACCGCAATCATTTCTACACAAGAAATATACTTTCCAACACTTTGCACTTTGTTTTCTTTCTTCCATTTGAGTTAGATTTTTCCTTCTTACTTTAGGGAAGATATCAGAAGCAACTAGGCCTGAATCCACAATATCAAAACAATCTGAATTGGCTATTTTTCCCAAACCACAAACGGAATACTTTTATTTAAATTGACTCCTATCATTTAACCATATACAGTCATTTTCTCAATAATAAAAAACTGCAAAGTCTCCCAAACATCTGAAGTTAACAAAAAGTAAAGTGACAGTCAGAGTGAAACATTCTGAAAGCAAAAATACAACTTTCTTCCCTTCCCTCGTAGAGCAGAGGATAGAGTGAGGACGTCAGTGACGAATGTCTTGCATTAACTTTGTTGTTTATTTTCCCCCGGAAGCAGTGAAATAACCCTATTAAATCAAGTAGTCACTCGACCATTAATCTCAATGCAGCTGACTAGTCCCTCAAAGCTAATGGGGTTTAGAATTTGCATGAGGCGAGTTTACCCACAAAGCCTTGCCTAAGAGGATTGCAGTTCAGACAGAGAGCTTATTGTCACACTTGTTCATAGACACGGATTAACGATAGTAGACCGCAAAAGGACTGCACTAACTTCATGGCAAGGCCCACAAGTTCCCCCTTACTGCATTGCTAGTGACGAGATCTCTCTTTCAGGGGCGAAAATAGGGCAAATTACAATGCAGCAGTTACTTCTGTGACATCTATGAATTAATAGCTACTCTGTACTCTTCATTTCCTTTCATTTCACATGAGTACTTACTGCATGGTTATTTGCTTTTTTGACTTCAGTTTCAAAATCATGTGTTTATGGACGCCAGGAAGGCCTGAAAATACAGTATTTTGGGTATCTCAGATTATTCTGGCAACTCTTACATAGAAACTTAATTGGGAGGAACGATGTTGAACATGCTTTTTAAATTTGTATCACAAACCATTTTGGGGGAAATCATGATGAAAGTGGACATTTTAGGCTAAATAAGTTCAGGAGTTAAAATGTGCTTAACAAGTCATATAATAACTTGCATGGACTCTGTGTGCAATAACAGTGTTTAACATGAATTTTGAATGACTCCATCTCTGTAGACCACACATACAATTATCTGTAAGGTCCCTCCACAAAGACCAGAAAGGTTTTCCAATTCCTCGCAAAAAAAGGCACCTATTGGTAGATGGGTAAAAAAACAAACAGACGTTGAATATCCCTTTGAGCATGGTGAAGTTATTAATTACACTTTGGATGGTGTATCAACACACCAAGTCACTACAAAGATACAGGCATCCTTCCTAACTCAGTTGCCAGAGAGGAAGGAAACCACTCAGGGGTTTCACCATGAGGCCAATGGAGACTTTAAAACAGTTACAGAGTTTAATAGCTGTGATAGGAGAAAACTGAGGATAGATCAACAACATTGTAGGTACTCGACAATACTAACCTAACTGACAGAGTGAAAAGAAGGAAGCCTGTACATAAAAAAATATATTCCAAAACATGTATCCTGTTTGCAATATGGCAATAAAGTAACATTGCTAAAAAATTGACTTTATGTCCTGAATATAAAGCGTTATGTTTGGGGCAAACATCACTGAGTACCACTCTTCATATTTTCAAGCATGGTGAGGGCTGCATCATGTTATGGGTATGGTTGTCAACGGCAAGGACTACAGAGATTTTTAGGATAAAAATAAATGGAATAGAGCTATGCACAGACAAAATCCTAGAGGAAAACCTGGTTCAGTCTTCTGGGAGACAAAGTCACCTTTCAGCAGGAAAATAACCTAAAACACAAGGCCAAATATACACTGGAGTTGCTTACCAAGATGACATTGGACGTTCCTGAGTGGCCTAGTTACAGTTTTGACTTAAATCTGCTTGAAAATCTATGGCAAGACTTGAAAATGGCTGTCTAGATATGATCAACAACTAACTTGACAGAGCTTGAAGAATATTAACAAGAATAATGTGCAAATACAGTGCATTCGGAAAGTATTCAGACCCCTTCCCTTTTTCCACATTTTGTTACGTTACAGCCTTGTTCTAAAATGGATTAAATAAAAAATGCTCCTCAGCAATCTACACACAATACCCCATAATGACAAAGTGAAAACAGTTTTTTTTGCTATGTATTCAGACCCTTTTGCTATGAGACTCGAAATTGAGCTCAGGTGCATCCTGTTTACATTGATCATCCTTGAGATGTTTCTACAACTTGATTGGAGTCCACCTGTGGTAAATTCAATTGATTGGACATGATTTGGAAAGGCACACACCTGTCTATATAAGGTCCCACAGTTAACAGTGCATGTCAGAGCAAAAACCAAGCCATGAGGTCGAAGGAATTGTCCTTGGAGCTCAGAGACAGGATTGTGTCGAGGCACAGATCTAGGGAAGGGTACCAAGAACACAGTGGCCTCCGTCATTCATAAATGGAAGAACTTTGGAACCACCAAGACTCTTCCTAGAGCTGGCCGCCCGGCCAAACTGAGCTATCGGGGGAGAAGGGTATTGGTCAGGGAGGTTACCAAGAACCTGATTGTCACTCTGACAGAGCTTCAGAGTTCCTCTGTGGAGACGGGAGAACCTTCCAGAAGGACAACCATCTCTGCAGCACTCCACCAATCAGGCCATTATGGTAGAGTGGCCAGACAAAAGCCACTCCTCAGTAAAAGGCACATGACAGCCCGCTTGGAGTTTGCCAAAAGGCACCTAACGGACTCTCAGACCATGAGAAACAAGATTATCTGGTCTGATGAAATAAAGATTGAACTCTTTGGCCTGAATGCAAAGTGTCACGTCTGGAGGAAACCAGGCACCATCCCTTGGTGAAACATGGTGGTGGCAGCATCATGCTGTGGGGATGTTTTTCAGCGGCAGGGACTGGGAGACTAGTCAGGATCGAGGCAAAGATGAACAGAGCAAATTACAGATAGATCCTTGATGAAAACCTGCTCCGGAGCGCTCAGGACCTCAGACTGGGGTGAAGGTTCACCTTCCAACAGGACAACGACCCTAAGCACACAGCCAGGACAACGCAGGAGTGGCTTCGGCACAATTCTCTGAATGTCCATGAGTGGCTCAGCCAGAGCCCGGACCTGAACCCGATCGAACATCTCTGGAGAGATCTGAAAATAGCTGTGCAGCGAGGCTCCCCATCCAACCAGACAGAGCTTGAGAAGATCTGCAGAGAAGAATGGGAGAAACTCCCCAAATACAGGTGCGCCAAGCTTGTAGCGTCATACCCAAGAAGACTCGAGGGTGTAATCGCTGCCAAAGTTGCTTCAACAAAGTACTGAGTAAAGGGTCTGAATACTTATGTAAATGTAATATTTCAGAAAAAAAACACTTTAATCCATTTTAGAATAGGGCTGTAATGTAAAAAAAATGTGGGAAAAGTCAAGGGCTCTGAATACTTTCCGAATGCACTGTATGTACAGTAAATCTACATTAATTTTTTTTATAGCCTAGATGCAACCATAGAATCCCTATTAATTTCAGATATGATCGCTGCGGGCCTAGTAGCCTAGGCCTAGTAAAGATTTGTCATCTTACTTTTAACATGCAATACCTTTAAACATAGGCGGCGGCTGGGTTTCAAATTTGGGGAAGCTAATTTTCACCATAAACATGCACCTTTATAATAGAGCATTCCATGCATCCTCACATTTGCAGACTTATGTAAGATAGCCTACTATTCCTAATGTGATGATTACATTGGATAATCATAATTCTGGCTAATATTATAAAAAAAGACTGTTCAATGCAGTGAGTAGTGGTGTAGAGTAGACCTAGGCTATATGCCTATCAGATACATTTCTTGTTGGCATTTTATAAACACATTTCCTGCTATTTTACTACACTTTATATGACTGGAGGCATCTTTTTTAATATGACAAAAAATTACAGGGTAGCCTACTCTGCTGACACTGACAAACAGATCAATAAAAACGATGTTGCCTGATCCATATAGTAGGCCTACGAAAAGGGGAGACACAAATACAATATGACGTCCATCTTGTTACGGTTCGGCACTGTTGTTCTTGTTCCCTCTTGTTTTCTGTTTCCCTTTTTCCCTGTGTGTGTGTTGTTTGTGTCTGTCTCCCCCTGCTGTGCAGCCCAGTCAGAGGATCTAGGTCAGGGGGCGTGGCCATTCTCTCACAAGATCAGTTACATCCAGCTGCGGCTCATTGTCACCAATCAACAAGCAGTTATCTACCCGGGCTGGACACCTCTCCAGCGCCAGTTCGTTCCTTCACCACCTGTGGTAACTTGGCTCCGTACAGGAGTCTCAGTTTAGTTGTTACTCTCTTAGCTTTATAGTTGTTTCTGCCAAGTTTGTAACCTGTTTTCTTCTTCGACCAGATCCCGTCGATTCCTGCTGCCTGCCTGCCTGCCACTCCCACGCCGCAACCCGCTCACCAGTTGTCTGTTATCCTCGGCATCCAGCTCTCGGTGCTACTGGCTCTCCTCACCACGCAGCTCCTACCCCGGTCTGTAGCTGCTCCACCCTGCACTACTCCTCTCTGCCAAAACCCCCTGAATAAAACAACATCATATTCACCCTCGTTGTCCGTGTGTCCGTCTCTGCGCCTGAGTCCCCACCAAATCTAACAGAACGAACTGGCCATACATGGACTCAGCAGAGACGCCACATGAAACAACGGGTGATGGCGTACAACGCGCCCTCCATTCACAGGGAATGTTATTGGGACAACACGACCAACTCATCGGGTCTCTATTGGATAACAACCAGCGGTTGTTGGATCAAGTATCTCAGCTCACCTCTCAGGTAGCTAACCTGGTAACACTCACTACTCTTCCTCCCTCTGCTTCTCCTCCGCCTGCTCCTCCTACAGTTGCTCCAGGCTCGGTTTTCGCTCCTGCCCTTCGGGAACCCCCCTACGACCTCACCCGAACCTTTTACCGGGGACCTGAACAAATGCCGTGGTTTCCTGCTTCAGTGCCGCTTGGTGTTCAAACAGAAGCCCCTGTCGTTCTCCACGGAATCCTCAAAGGTACATTACGCTCTGGGGTTACTAAGGGGCAAAGCTTTGATTTGGGCAGAAGCGGCTTATTCTACTCAGCAGATTGCCAGCCTGTCGTTTGACGATTTTTCCTCTCAATTGGAGATTGTGTTTGATCACCCGGACCATGCCGGGACCGCCACAAAGAGACTATTGAAGCTACGACAGGGCATGGGTTGCGTGGCTGAATACGCCATTGATTTTTGGACCTTGGCAGCCGATTCCAAGTGGAATGACGACGCTCTTCAGGGAGCGTTTGTTAACGGTTTGAGTGACACAATTAAGGATGAACTAGCTGTTCGTGAGGAGCCTGCTAACCTTCATTCTCTCGTTTCTCTTGCTACCCGTATAGACAACAGGCTACGGGAGAGGAGACAGGAGAGGAGCGGTCGGTCCGCACTGCAGGGGGGGGGGCCCTCGCTTTCTGCAACCCGAGCAACACCACCACTCGGACACCGCCCATACACCTCAGCGGATCCCTCCACGGAACTGGACGAGCCCATGCAGCTGGGCCGTGCTCGTCTGTCCCCTGCCGAAAAGGAACGGCGCATGCGGGCTGGTGAGTGCGTGTACTGTGGGGACCGCACTCATTTTCTGGTTAACTGTCCGGTTCGCCCCAAAAGACAAAGCTTGCAGGTAAACGTGGGCGTACTTGCAAGTGTTACACCTGACTCCATGCCCACAGCACCCCGTCTAGTTATCCCAGCTACAGTCCAGTTCAGGAATCTGTCTCTCCCTTTAGCTGCTCTCATTGACTCTGGTGCTGAGGATAGTTTCCTGGACATTGACCTTGTTACTCAGGCTGAGATCCCTGTTAAGCCCCTGCCTAAGCCTATTACAGTAACCGCTATTGACGGTCATCAGTTTGCCAACATCACCCACCAAACTGTCCCCGTTTCTCTCATACTGTCAGGCAATCACAAAGAAACCATCCAGTTTAAAGTAGTCTCCTCCTCTGCCTCCCCTCTTATCCTCGGTTTCCCTTGGCTTAGCCTTCACAACCCCCATATTGACTGGCAAAACCACAAGATACACAGTTGGAGCACTCACTGCCATTATGCTTGCCTTGGGTCGGCTATTCCGCCCTCTGTAGGTTCCCCTGCATCCCCTGTCAAACCCCCAGACCTCTCTTCAGTCCCTGACGAGTACCTGGACCTGGCCGAGGTATTCAGCAAGTCCAAAGCACTTTCACTACCACCTCATAGGCCATACGATTGCGCCATTGAGTTACTGCCTGGAGCCCCTTTGCCATCCAGTCGGCTTTTCAATCTGTCCCGTACTGAGAGAGAAGCTATGGAAACCTACATAGGCGACTCTCTAGCCTCTGGCCTCATTCGTCCCTCATCTTCCGCTGTTGGGGCGGGGTTCTTTTTTGTTGAGAAGAAGGACAAAACATTACGCCCCTGCATTGACTACAGAGGACTTAATAACATCACAGTCAGAAATACGTACCCCCTGCCTCTCATCAACTCAGCTTTTGAACCCCTTCATGGAGCTACCGTGTTTACCAAACTCAACCTGCGTAACGCTTACCACCTCGTTAGGATCAAACAGGGAGACGAATGGAAAACTGCGTTCAATACCCCTCTCGGACATTTTGAATACCTAGTCATGCCATTCGGTCTCACTAACGCCCCAGCAGTGTTTCAGGCCATGGTTAACGATGTGTTGAGGGATTTTCTACACCGTTTTGTGTTTGTCTATTTGGATGACATTCTTATATTCTCTAAGTCACAGGATGAACACGTCTCCCACGTCCGTCTGGTTCTCCAACGCCTCATGGAAAATAAACTATATGTGAAGGCAGAAAAGTGTGAGTTCCACCGGCAGTCCGTCCCCTTTTTGGGTTTTATTATCGAGCGGGGACAAGTGTCACCAGACCCTGACAAGATCAGAGCAGTTGCGGAGTGGCCCACACCCACGTCCCGGAAGCAGCTACAACGCTTCCTGGGCTTCGCCAACTTCTACCGACGCTTCATCAGGGGTTTCAGCCAAGTGGTTGCCCCCTGACCAAGCTCACCTCCCCCTAAGGTGCCATTCCTGTGGACACCGGAGGCCGAGTCAGCCGTGAGTACACTGAAGGAACTATTCACCACCTCACCAGTTCTTATTCATCCAGATGCTAGTTTGCAGTTTATTGTGGAAGTGGACGCCTCTGATTCAGGGGGTGGGGGCTGTCCTGTCACAACGTTCCTCCACGGACCAGAAGATCCATCCTGTGGCCTTTTTCTCGAGGAGGTTGACCCCTGCGGAGAAGAACTACGACGTGGGTAACCGGGAGTTGCTTGCTGTTAAGTTGGCATTGGAGGAGTGGAGGCACTGGCTGGACGGAGCAGAGCAACCCTTCATAGTCTGGACAGACCACAAGAACCTGGCTTACATCCAGTCATCCAAGAGGCTAAACTCCCGTCAGGCCAGATGGGCCCTGTTTTTCAGCAGGTTCAAGTTTACTTTAACATACCGTCCTGGCACACGCAATGTCAAGCCTGATGCTCTCTCTCGCCAGTTTACAGACAATGAAGACTCCAGCAATCCTGAACCTATTCTGCCCGCTTCCTGTTTGGTGGCGGCTGTTCACTGGGAAATCGAGTCCCTCGTCCGATCGGCTCAAGAGTCGGAACCTGGACCGGCCGATGGTCCCTCCGACCTTCTCTATGTTCCCGCAGCCGTGCGGCCGCAAGTGCTCAACTGGATCCACACCTCGAGCTTCTCCTGCCACCCTGGTATGAACCGTACACTGTCGCTACTGAAGAGGCACTTTTGGTGGCCATCTGTTGAGGCTGACGTCCGGGAGTACGTGGCGGCCTGTTCCATCTGTGCCCAAAATAAGGCCTCCCACCGGGCTCCTTCGGGCCTGCTGCGGCCTCTCCCAGTCCCGAGTCGTCCTTGGTCTCACGTGGCCTTGGACTTCGTCACTGGACTTCCTATGTCGGAAGGTAATGACACCATACTCACCATCGTGGACAGATTCTCTAAATCTGCCCATTTTGTTGCATTACCAAAATTACCGTCTGCCAGTGAGACGGCCGACCTCTTGGTCCTACATGTATTCCGTCCCCATGGAATACCTGTGGACATAGTGTCCGATAGAGGTCCACAGTTCATTTCTCGGGTATGGAAGGAGTTTTGTTCTGCTCTGGGTGCCTCTGTCAGTCTCTCATCAGGTTTCCATCCCCAGTCCAATGGCCAGACTGAGAGGACCAATCAGGACCTGGAGGCTGCTCTACGCTGTGTGACATCCCAGAACCCGTCCACCTGGGCCAAACACCTCCCGTGGGTCGAATATGCCCACAATTCCCTCACCTCATCTGCCACTGGTCTCTCACCATTTGAGGCGGCTTTGGGATACCAACCGCCATTGTTCCCGTCTCAGGAAAAGGAGTTAGCCGTCCCATCAGTTCAGGATAACCTTCGTCGCTGCCGCAAGGTGTGGGTGGACACCCGTGAGGCCCTTCTACGGACAGCAGAGCGCAACAAGAGAGTGGCGGACAGACACCGGATAGTCGCTCCCCAGTTCCAGCCTGGTCAGCGAGTCTGGCTCTCCTCCAGCAACATCCCTCTACGCACGGACTCCCGTAAGCTGTCGCCCCGGTATTTGGGTCCTTTCGTGATCGACTCCATCATCAACCCTTCGGCTGTTCGGTTGAAGCTTCCCCAGGCCATGAGAGTCCATCCTACATTTCACGTGTCCCAGCTTAAACTGGTCTCCTCCAGCCCTTTGTGTCCGCCGGTGGATCCCCTCCGCCACCGCGTATGTGTGACGACCATCCAGCCTACACGGTGCGGAGACTGCTGGACGTCCGGAGGCGTGGTAGAGGTTTTCAGTACCTGGTGGACTGGGAGGGATATGGTCCCGAGGAGAGGTCCTGGATTCCCGGCGGTTTATACTGGACCCGCAGCTGGTGGCTGACTTCCATAGGGACCACCCTGACAAGCCGGGGGTGCGCGGGTGGCGCCCGTTGAGGGGGGGTACTGTTACGGTTCGGCACTGTTGTTCTTGTTCCCTCTTGTTTTCTGTTTCCCTTTTTTCCCTGTGTGTGTGTTGTTTGTGTCTGTCTCCCCCTGCTGTGCAGCCCAGTCAGAGGATCTAGGTCAGGGGCGTGGCCATTCTCTCACAAGATCAGTTACATCCAGCTGCGGCTCATTGTCACCAATCAACAAGCAGTTATCTACCCGGGCTGGACACCTCTCCAGCGCCAGTTCGTTCCTTCACCACCTGTGGTAACTTGGCTCCGTACAGGAGTCTCAGTTTAGTTGTTACTCTCTTAGCTTTATAGTTGTTTCTGCCAAGTTTGTAACCTGTTTTCTTCTTCGACCAGATCCCGTCGATTCCTGCTGCCTGCCTGCCTGCCACTCCCACGCCGCAACCCGCTCACCAGTTGTCTGTTATCCTCGGCATCCAGCTCTCGGTGCTACTGGCTCTCCTCACCACGCAGCTCCTACCCCGGTCTGTAGCTGCTCCACCCTGCACTACTCCTCTCTGCCAAAACCCCCTGAATAAAACAACATCATATTCACCCTCGTTGTCCGTGTGTCCGTCTCTGCGCCTGAGTCCCCACCAAATCTAACACATCTAACCTGGAGGAGGAAATTATTGTCCAAAAAGTAACAAAAGTGTCACTGACCCAATGATAAAGACAGTGAATATGCACACTCACCTGAGATACGGCCGATGTTCTCAATTGGTGCCAATAAGATAGGCTACTGTTTGCTCAATTAAGTTGAGAATTTTCATAACTAAAAGATAGATTGGAGTATTTTCATTGTCATCTCTTTACATTTGCTTTCCAAACTGTTTTTCCGCGATTGTATTTTTTTATATTGCGATATGTCTGGCTATGTCACAATATGTCACAAGTCCTAGGGTTAAACACAAACCTTACGGATCAAGATCCCACAATACAAAAGTGCTAACAGGCTGCCTAAGTATAGTTCCCAATCAGAGACAACGAGAATCAGCTGCCTCTGATTGGGAACCACCCTGGCCAACATAGAAAACAACGATCTAGAACAGAAACCTAGAAAACTAAACATAGAAACTAAGACCCTGGCTCAACATAAAAGAGTCCCCAGAGCCAGGGCGTGACAGTACCCCGACCGCGCCAGCTAAACACAACAGGGGAGGGGCCGGGTGGGCATTCCGCCTCGGAGGCGGATCCGGATCCGGGCGTGACCACCACTCTCTCTCTCGCCCTCGTGGTCTGGCCCTGATTGACGACGCGCACCACTGGCTTGGTGCAGGGAGCGGGAACGGGCCGGACCGGGCTGACGACGCGCACCACTGGCTTGGTGCGGGGAGCAGGAACGGGCCGGACCGGGCTGACGACGCACACCACTGGCTTGGTGCGGGGTGCAGGAACAGGCCGAACCGGGCTGGCAACGCGCACCACTGGCTTGGTGCGGGGAGCAGGAACGGGCCGGGCCGGGCTGGCGACGCGCACCACAGGCTTGGTGCGAGGGGCAGGAACAGGCCGGGCCGGGCTGGCGACGCGCACCACAGGTTTGGTGCGAGGGGCAGGAACAGGCCGAACCGGGCTGGCGACGCGCACCACTGGCTTGGTGCGGGGAGCAGGAACGGGCCGGGCTGGCGACGCGCACCACAGGCTTGGTGCGAGGGGCAGGAACAGGCCGGGCCGGGCTGGCGACGCGCACCACAGGTTTGGTGCGAGGGGCAGGAACAGGCCGGGCCAGGCTGGCGACGCGCACCACTGGCTTGGTGCGGGGAGCAGGAACAGGCCGAACCAGGCTGGCGACCGGGCACCACTGGCTTGGTGCGGGGAGCAGGAACAGGCCGAACCGGGCTGGCGACGCGCACCACTGGCTTGGTGCGGGGAGCAGGAACGGGCCGGGCCGGGCTGGCGACGCGCACCACAGGCTTGGTGCGAGGGGCAGGAACAGGCCGGGCCGGGCTGGCGACGCGCACCACAGGTTTGGTGCGAGGGGCAGGAACAGGCCGAACCGGGCTGGCGACGCGCACCACTGGCTTGGTGCGGGGAGCAGGAACGGGCCGGGCCGGGCTGGCGACGCGCACCACAGGCTTGGTGCGAGGGGCAGGAACAGGCCGGGCCGGGCTGGCGACGCGCACCACAGGTTTGGTGCGAGGGGCAGGAACAGGCCGGGCCAGGCTGGCGACGCGCACCACTGGCTTGGTGCGGGGAGCAGGAACGGGCCGGACCGGGCTGACGACGCGCACCACTGGCTTGGTGCGGGGAGCAGGAACAGGCCGAACCGGGCTGGCGACGCGCACCACTGGCTTGGTGCGGGGAGCAGGAACAGGCCGGGCCGGGCTGGCGACGCGCACCACAGGCTTGGTGCGAGGGGCGGGAACAGGCCGGACCGGGCTGGCGACACGCACCACAGGCCTTGTGCGGGGAGCAGGAACAGGCCGGGCCGGGCTGGCGACGCGCACCACTGGCTTGGTGCGGGGAGCAGGAACAGACCGGACCGGGCTGGCGACACGCACCACAGGCCTTGTGCGGGGAGCAGGAACAGGCCGGGCCGGGCTGGCGGCCGCGCACCACAGGCTTGGTGCGGGAGCAGGAACAGGCCGGACCGGGCTGGCGACACGCACCACAGGCCTTGTGCGGGGAGCAGGAACAGGCCGGGCCGGGCTGGCGACGCGCACCACTGGCTTGGTGCGGGGAGCAGGAACAGGCCGGGCCGGGCTGGCGACGCGCACCACAGGCTTGGTGCGAGGGGCAGGAACAGGCCGGACCGGGTTGGCGACGCGCACCACAGGCTTGGTGCGGGGAGCAGGAACAGACCGGACCGGGCTGGCGACACGCACCACAGGCCTTGTGCGGGAGCAGGAACAGGCCGGGCCGGGCTGGCGACGCGCACCACAGGCTTGGTGCGGGGAGCAGGAACAGGCCGGACCGGGCTGGCGACACGCACCACAGGCCTTGTGCGGGGAGCAGGATCAGGCCGGGCCGGGCTGGCGACGCGCACCACTGGCTTGGTGCGGGGAGCAGGAACAGACCGGACCGGGCTGGCGACGCGCACCACAGGCTTGGTGCGGGGAGCAGGAACAGGCCGGGCCGGGCTGGCGACACGCACCACAGGCTTGGTGCGAGGGGCAGGAACAGGCCGGACCGGGCTGGCGACGCGCACCACAGGCTTGGTGCGAGGGGCAGGAACAGGCCGGGCCGGGCTGGCGACGCGCACCACTGGCTTGGTGCGGGGAGCAGGAACAGACCGGACCGGGCTGGCGACACGCACCACAGGCCTTGTGCGGGGAGCAGGAACAGGCCGGGCCGGGCTGGCGACACGCACCACAGGCCTTGTGCGGGGAGCAGGAACAGGCCGGGCCGGGCTGGCGACGCGCACCACAGGCTTGGTGCGGGGAGCAGGAACAGGCCGGACCGGGCTGGCGACACGCACCACAGGCCTTGTGCGGGGAGCAGGAACAGGCCGGGCCGGGCTGGCGACGCGCACCACTGGCTTGGTGCGGGGAGCAGGAACAGGCCGGACCGGGCTGAATACGCGCACCACTGACTTGGTGCGGGGAGCAGGAACAGGCCGGACCGGGCTGTGGAGACGGACTGGAGGTCTGGAGCGAAGAGCTGACACAACCCGTCCTGGCTGAATGCCTATTACTACACACTCTGTGTGAGGCATCAGCACAGGACGTACAGGGCTGTGCACTCGTACTGGCACTACATCACGTGGCACTGGCGCAGGATATCCGGGCCCGAGGAGGGGTACTGGAGGCCACGAGCGTTGAGCCGGCACACTCCTTCCTGGCTGCATGCCCACCTTAGCACGATACGTGCGTGGTGCTAGCACAGGACGTACAGGACTGTGCTGGACCACTCGCGGCACAGTACGCAGCTCCGCATACCTTGGAACCTGCCCAGTCTCACGCTGCCTAGCCTGAGTACGGGGAGTTGGCTCTGCTCTACCTCTAGGCTCCGCCAACCTCCCTTCCAGCCCCCCAAACCTGGTGGCCTCCTCTCCTAATCCGCCGATACGTCCTGTAGCTGCCTCCAGCATCCCCGTCGTCCATGCCGTGTGCCCCCCCAAAAAAATGTCTTGGGGTTGCCTCTCGCCTGTCCGACGATGACCCGGTTGGCGCCGCTTCGGCTCTCCTGCCTGGGCATCCTCCCTCATCGCCCTCCGGTAGCGGACGGCCTCCTCCTCCGTGATCTTCCCCCAACCGAGGAGGACATCCACTAGAGTAACCTCCTGTTCCTTACCCGGCGTTTGTTCCTGAACACGCTGCTTGGTCCTGTATTGGTGGGATCTTCTGTCACGATCGTTATAATGAGCGGACCAAGGCGCAGCGTGATAAGCGTACATTCTTTTAATGAGTACACACACGAACAAAACAATAAACGATACGTGAAGTCCTAGGGTTAAACACAAACCTTACGGATCAAGATCCCACAATACAAAAGTGCCAACAGGCTGCCTAAGTATGGTTCCCAATCATGCCATTTAAAACAATCCACAGCTTAAAAAAAAAAGAAACTAATGATCCTCTGTGGCCAAATCATGCTTTCTGGTGTAGTAGCCTAATTTGAATTATTTAATTTATTTCTGTATACACATGAGTAAGCTAATTAGGCTATATATTTTTGGCAATTTAATTCAATATACTTTAGGGAAAGCTTCCCCTAGCCTTATGGACGCGCCGCCTATGGCTTTTAATGCGGCACAAACACAACCAGTCATGATGTTTTCATCTGATTGTCAAACAATCACTTAAAAAAATTAGCTCCTGTAGGCTACCCACGCACGTTCATCCACTCACAAAATAATTCCAGCATCCAAACCCCAATAGTACACTGTTCACCCGCAATGATGAATGGAAAGCGACATCTGTTACAAATCACCTTCGTGAATTGTAATGACATTAGGCGATTGTCATTAGGCCTACACTTGTAGCTTGAATTGATGCATCCACTGTTGTCCACACGCGCCTCGGTCTTGGCTACTTATCTCCACCTTGTCCGTGCGTGTCTTGGCCACAACACAATAGACCACCCAGTTTCAAGTCAATTTGCTAATTTTTCATACGTCTGACATGCATGTTAAATAATGGTGTAATAGTCATAGTTTTTTGGCATATTGTGATAGGCCCACATTTTACCGGTACAGCGTACTCCCCACTATTTATTTTGCCGGGACGTAGTATCGGACCGTACCGGCTTACTTTCAACCCTAAGTATAATTGTTTAAAACAATCGGCGGCATGTAAGACATTTATTTCTGGTTCAATGTTTTGCTTGAAAACTGTAGTTTCATGGATCATCTTTCCTGTCTGAGGGTGTCAATACGTAATATTTTTCCACCTGTCTGAACATAAGGGTTCTCTATTTATGGTAATATTTAAATTACGTAATAACTCCCCACTTCAGAGTACTTATACCATTCTGGGTGGTAAGACCTTTCATAAGTCACTATTTTATAAATATTATATTTTATACATTTTTTTTGTATTTTCTTGTCTCATCTTTGCAATGTCTCGTTGTTGCTGGATCCCTGTTCTGTGTTGTCAACTTAGCTTTTTAAATCATTTGAATAAGCTTATTTCAGTATGAGCCTGTCTGCAGTGTTTCATATAGTGAGTAAAGCAGCTTTGGATGCTAAATTTAACATGGATCTGCTGCATTAATTCTTTAATATTTATCAGCAGAAAAAGATGCTTGAAATGTGGCTTCATCCGTGTTAGAAATTCAGCAAGAAAGCTGTGTGAACACATAAGTTATAAACAAGCTTTGACACCTTGTTTGATCCCTGAAACTCCCATATTTCAGATTATGATTATGAATATTTGTATGGTATTTAAATAGACATTTCTCCTGCAGCACAGCTCAGAAATGTCTTAATATTGTGGAAAATATTTCAATATTTTGTCAACTCCATTTCTGTATATTCAAAAATACCAACTATTGGCCTTGTAAACCATAGAACACTGGAGAAGAAATTCAAGATGGCAGTGAATATTTGAGAATCAGCACTAAACCGCATAACAGCTGCATTAGGAACATTCAACAAGTTGCAAAAACATATCAAAGTAACACATTATTCCCTTGAGAAAGCAAAGGGACTGTCAGTGTACTATTCAGACAAGGATGAGCACAAAATATACATAAAAACACATTGGCAGCTGCACAGTTCCTCTTCTCATCTCCACTGACTAGACTAGACTAGTTTTGACTGAATAAGGGAGAATGTGTGAAAACAGTGAAGCTAGCTATGTCACCCACAATCTAGCCTGTTCCTGAGGCAACAATGACAGCTAGCTAGAGGAAGTCACAGTCTGTCTGGTACTTTCATATCATAGTATTTCACTAGTGCTGTCTGGGACACGAAAGGTATGGACTGGAGGCATGGGTTCTCACAGCCTCACCCAAGGCCTAAAATAGATGACTTCAATCAGCTTCTTCTGACCCAAAACAGGACGACATTACAACAATCCTTGCAACATAACCAAACATCCCTTTCGGATTCATATGTATTTCTTCCACAACCTTGACCCTGATTTACTGCTATCTGGCTGTCTCTCTCTTGGCACTGTGTGGGGCTTCACAGATATCCTTTCCTTCTGTCAGGTGTAAAGACTATGGGACACATTTGGTCCAGAGTGTGAGGAGGGCTCTCTTTTTATCTATGTGGCACACTTAGTATCTGAGGGATAGTTACTCTATGTTCTGTCTTGGTAATACACTGTTTGGTTAAGAGTCAGAGAGATACTGGCTTTGTTCCAATATCCACACTAGTATACCAGTTAATATGAAGAATCACTGGTGCCAGGAAAATAACCTCTCACTCAACGTCAACAAAACAAAGGAGATGATCGTGGACTTCAGGAAACAGCAGAGGGAGCACCCCCCTATCCACATCGATGGGACCGCAGTGGAGAAGGTTCCTCGGCAA
Organism: Coregonus clupeaformis; assembly: GCF_020615455.1. NCBI lineage: Eukaryota > Metazoa > Chordata > Actinopteri > Salmoniformes > Salmonidae > Coregonus > Coregonus clupeaformis. The sequence goes on from NC_059219.1 coordinate 16,649,009, forward strand.
GTTCCTCGGCATACACATCACTGACAAACTGAAATGGTCCACCCACGCAGACAGTGTGGTGAAGAAGGCGCAACAGCGCCTCTTCAACCTCAGGAGGCTGAAGAAATTTGGCTTGGCAACTAAAACCCTCACAAACTTTTACAGATGCACTTTTGAGAGCATCCTGTCGGGCTGTATCACCGTCTGGTATGGCAACAGCACCGCCCGCAACCGCAGGGCTTTCCAGAGGGTGGTGCGGTCTGTCACAGGAAGGCCAAAAAGATAATCAAGGACAACAACCACCAAAGCCATTGCCTGTTCACCCCGCTATCATCCAGAAGGCGAGGTCAGTACAGGTGCATCAAAGCTGGGACCAAGAGACTGAAAAACAGCTTCTATCTCAAGGCCATCAGACTGTTAAATAGCCATCACTAGCACATTAGGGGCTGCTGCCTAAATAAATAGACTAGAAATTACTGGCCACTTTAATAAATGGAACACTAGTCACTTATTATTATTTTTTTTTCATATCTTGCATTACACATCTCATATGTATATACTGTATTCCATACCATTCTACTGTATCTTAGTCCATGTCGCTCTGACATTGCTCGTCCATATATTTATATCTTCTAAATTCCATTCCTTTACTTAGATTTGTGTGTATTGGGTATATGTTGTGAAATTGTTAGATATTACTTGTTAGATATTACTGTACTGTCGGAGCTAGAAACACAAGCATTTCGATACACCAGCAATAACATCTGCTAAACATGTGTATGTGACAAATAAAATTTGATTTTATTTTATTTGTAGTGCCAATGCATTTGAAGGGGTAGCTGCAAGTCAATAGACATGTTACAAACATGTTACTGATAGTCTACTCATAGTTTGTTGAGTATCTCCAGATGGACTATCTCAAATCAAGTGTTACCTGAGGATCAGATGTGGATGGATTCTGGGACTATACTCCTGCATTAATGAAGCGCTATTAAACTGAGCGGTCACCTTCTCCCAGCCTACCCGATGATCCACTTAAAGCTAGGGGTCCGGGCCCTGCAGGCCTCTTCAGTTCTCTGCCTCCCTCCAACACAAATGGCCTGAGCTTACTTTATAATTGCCTACGCCAATAACATACACAGCTGTTCAGCCTGACTGCATCTGGTGCAGGATGAGGGAACCAAGGAAGGGAGGAAAAGTTTAAAGGCATCCTGAAGTTTAGACGGAGAGGACCGTAAATACCCAAAGGCAGATAGATAGGCTTCTTCTCTCTCCTCTCCTCTCTGAAATGAATGAATATCGGAAATTATTAATGGAAAAATATGTTGGAGAATTAGGAAGGACTGTGATGTGATGTTCCTCCATTTTGTGAGAAGGACTGTGTCTATATCTGAAATGGCACCCTTTTTGGGGGACTAAGTGCAATAAAAAGGAAATGGGGTGCAATTGGGCATGAAACCTGTGTTCTCCTTTGGGTGAGGGTAACCCATGTGGAGGGAAATGCACAAGTACAAGATCTGTAAAATAAGATAAATGGGGAAAACACATTTGAGCAGTGTTGCTGTTTGATAGAGGGAATCTACTTCCTTACTGAAGGCTTGGGCACTGATCCCAGACCAGTAGAAAACCCCACTGAGTTGGGTCCCAGTAGGGGACCTCAGATCTGTTAAGTTATAAGCCTACGGGTGGGGTGACCACAACCACATGCCGACCAAACAGGCACAGAGCTGGATGAGGAAGGATGGTCTGTGGAAGGATGGTGTGTGTGTGTGTGTGTGTGTGTGTGTGTGTGTATGTATGTGTGTGTGTGTGTGTGTGTGTGTGTGTGTGTGTGTGTGTGTGTGTGTGTGTGTGTGTGTGTGTGTGTGTGTGTGTGTGTGTGTGTGTGTGTGTGTGTGTGTGTGTGTGTGGGTGTCATTGTGTACAATGTAGCTCTCATCAGGGAGGAGATCACTCAAATTTAGTTAAAAAAAAAAAGTCTCATCAGGGAGAAATCCCTCAAATACAGTAAATGGAAGTGAACAGATGCTTTGGCTGTGTGCACGTGAAAAAACTTGAAAAATGAGGAGCCGGTAGAGGACAGTGAGGATGTATCAGCTAAACTCACCCAAATAGTTGCATGTACACCAAACAACCAAAGATACAACTTCTCAGATTATCAGTGACATTTAAATGTCAGAAATGGTAAGGGATTTTTGCATCAGTGTTGGCAAATTGCAATTTAAATCAACCACTTTCAAAAGATTTGGAACATGTGCTTTGCCGATGGCACAACATACAAAGCTTTTGACCAGGACGAAAAAATATGGTCATACTTGTGACAAATTACATTTACTGTGGATGTGTAGTCTAGCCTATGAAAAACATAAAAAAGAAACAAATCCGAATCACTCTGACTTACGTATTCTGTGATTTGAGGGGGAGCATCACAGAATAGCTCTCTTTGTGGGAATAAGTGTTATCGACAACAGTTAATGCATCAAAAGGCTGATAGATGATTGTCTCTCTCATACAGTATGCAGCCATCCACTGCAGCAGGCAGGAGAGGCTAATAAAGCTTATCTGTATCTATCTCTCAGGGCCGTCACCATTCACACACACACTACAATCACACATTCATCATCTCACTCTCAATGCAACCAGAGCAAAGAGAGGTACCTCTAGCAACACAAGAAAGAGGAGTAGGCAATATGGGTGTGCTCTATGGTGTTCTGCAGCTGTGATACTGTGTCAAATAAGATCAGGAGTAAACATGTGCTTAACAAGTAATAAGTTGCATGGACTCACTCTCTGTGCAATAATAGTGTTTCACATTATTTTTGAATGACTATCTCATCTCTGTACCACACACATACAATTATCTGTAAGGTCCCTCAGTCAAGCAGTGAATTTCAAACACAGATTCAGCCACAAAGACCAGGGAGGTTTCGAATGCCTCGCAAGGAAGGGCACCTATTGGTAGATGGGTAAAAAAACAAAAACCAGACCTTGAATATCCTTTTGAGCATGGTGAAGTTATTAATTACACTTTGGATGGTGTATCAATACACCCAGTCACTACAAAGATACAGGCGTCCTTCCTAACTCCATTGCCGGAGAGGAAAGAAACCGCTCAAGGATTTCACCATGAGGCCAATGGTGACTTTAAAACAGTTACTGAGTTTAATGGCTGTGATAGGAGAAAACTGAGGATGGATCAACAACACTGTAGTTACTCCACCATAATTGACAGAGTGAAAAGAAGGAAGCCTGTACAGAATACAAATATTCCAAAACATACATCCTGTTTGCAACATTTTTGTCCCGAATACAAAGTGTTATGTTTGGGGCAAATCCAATACAACACATTACTGAGTACCACTCTTTATATTTTCAAGCATAGTGGTGGCTGCATCATGTTATGGGTATGCATGTAATCATTAAGGACTGGGGAGTTTTCAGGATAAAAAAGAAACAGAATGGAGCTAAGCACAGGCAAAATCCTAGAGGAAAACCTGGTTCAGTCTGCTTTCCACCAGACACTGGGCGATGAATGAACTTTTCAGCAGGACAATAACCTAAAACACAAGGCCAAATCTTCACTGGAGTACTTACCAAGAAGACAGTGAATGCTCCTGACTGGCCGAGTTACAGTTTTGACTTAAATCTGCTTTAAAATCTATGGGAAGACTTGGTTGTCTAGCAATGATCAACAACCAATTTGACAGAGCTGGAATATTTTGAAAAAGAATAATAGGCAAATCTCTTAGAGACTTACCCAGAAAGACTCACAGCTGTAATCACTGCCAAAGGTGATTCTTACATGTATTGACTCAGGGTTGTGAATGCTTATGTAAATGAGATATTTCTGTATTTCATTTTTAAAACATTTAAAAAAAAATCTAATAAACATGTTTTCACTTATGGGTTATAGTGTGTAGATGGGTGAGATAAAAAAAATATCTATTGAATCCATTTTGAATTCAGGCTGTAACACAACAAAATGTGAAATAAGTCAAGGGGTATAAATACTTTCTGAAGGCACTGTCTGTGTGAAGATATGCTTACGTGTTTTGTGTTTTGAGGGTGCTCCAGGGTGTGCTTGTAATGTCTCCTCTGATTGTGCTTGTGTAAACTGGAGATTCTCTATGATCAGACAGCACTGTGTCCCTGTCCCCCCGCTTGACTTGTTCTGCCGGTGTGTGTGTGTATATGTGTGAGTGTGTATGTGTGTGTGTGTGTGTTTGTACAACGCTACCTGACTACTGATCAATACACTGCAGTAGAGGGTCTCCCATGAGTGTCCATTCACCTGATTCCCTGTTTGAAGCCAGGTAAGAGTCCCATCAAATCAACCATTCCAATATAGCATTGTAGTGGTACAGTGGTGTAATATGATGATGACAGCCTTTTAAGCCACAACCTTTATTAGAAAGGAATACAATTGTCAGTTTTTAGAGCAAACTGTATGTACACCACACTGATTACTGGCCCTTTCACATGCAAAATGTATTTTGTGTGGGGGGACATGCACCGCTATGTGGTCTGTAAAATATTAGATAAATAGGGGAAATCCATTATGTAAATGGTGCAGTGAGTTTAGCTGTTAGGATACAGACTGGACAGGCTAATTTCTAGTGTCCATGGTCACTGCTTGATTAGACGAAACCCCTTGAAAACTCTCTCATTCAGTACCCCTGATTTCAGCAACCATTCCTCCCCATACACACAAAGACCTAGTGTAGTTACAGTTAGCAGTTAGCACATGGCACTGACATGCACATTGAGAGATCTCACTCCCCAAATGAGTCTGTAAACAAGATGTGAAGGTGGCGCGGGCAACATAATTTGCAGAAATAAGTGTCAGGATGCAGTTATGGCGTTATTTAGTGCACCATAAAGAGCCAGGCTATTGATTCGAGAACAGAAGCGGCTCCACAGTTATTTCTCATTAAACTGATGTATAGTGTTCACTATTCTCCTCCCTGCCTTTCTGCCTCTGTATCTCTCTGTGTCTATATCCTCTCTTACCCTCACTGTGTGTTCATAGTTCGTACCTATCAGTATTTCCCCTCTCTATGTCTATGTAATGCTGTGTGTGTCCTTCTGTCTCTCTCTTTCTTTGTATCTCTGTCTTTCATTATGTTTCTGTATAACATACTGTAGTCTATTCCAGCTAGAGTATGTGGGAGTACTGAAAAGCTTTATACAAATAAAGTTATTATTATTAGTTATTATTATTATGAGTTATTATGAGTTATTATTATTATTATTATTATTATTATTATTATTATTATTATTATTATTATTATTATTATGTGAGAGTACTGTAGTGTAGTACTGGTACTTTCTTCCAAATCAGTCAACAGCATCAAGGAGAATGGAAGAAGGCCACAACAAGCAACAAAAATGGGAGCCAAACTGAATTTGTTGTTGGTACATACTCGGAACGCTTAATTCTGTTTAAACCCTGTTTGTTTATTTGGATCCTGTTTCTGGTACTAGAACTGGCAGACTGTACCAGGCTTATGGCTGCGTCTGCTTTGGCAAGAACCCAGGGGGTTCTGCTAAGCCTGTACTCTTCCCCTTCTATAGGGCTCAACACACACACACACACACACACACACACACAAACACACACACAAACACACACACACACAAACGTAAGAAATTCAATCTCATCTGCCGCAAATTATTTGGTACGACTTGCTCCACAAACCTGCAAACCCACTAATCTGTGACCTGAGAGAATCAACATGGGGAAGATAACTAGAGAACACCTACCAAAAGGCCTCAACCTCCAATTCAAGATGAACCAATTGGCTGTCCAATACAGTGACTATGATTGTGTTTGCGTGTGGATTTAGGTGTATTTGTGTAAATCAGACAAGAGGCCTACATTTAATTCCATCAGTGGTAGATAAAGACGCCAGACAGTGGGTTTATTCAGATTAGTTACGTTATAATTTAAGGAAAACGGTGGTTTCCCATCAACATCCAATGGCATTTATTATTTAATAGTGGCCAAAGTCTTCTACACTGATTATATCCGCTGCTGAGCATTATCACCACATTAGAAACTGATGGTGAGGGTCTTTGTTTCTGTCACAAAACACAAAGGTTGGAACAAATCTGTCATTTCCTGTAAAGGCAGAGAGACATTCTTCAACCTTTTACGCTAGCTACACAATGAGCTAACCAACCTACACAATGAGCTAACCAACCACATGAGACGTTCAAGCTGCTAGATGCTAGCCTGATAATTTTGAGCACTGATTATGTGAAGATACAAGTGAACAAAAATCATTACTTTTGGTTGGAATTCCATTTCCATTTCATTGTCCAAACTGAAGAAAAAAAATATGTCTGTAAAAACAAAATATGAAGGAGCTACAAAACATGAAGAACACCTGCTCTTTCAATGACATAGACTGACCAGGTGAATCCAGGTGAAAGCTATGATCCCTTATTGATGTCACTTGTTAAATCCACTTCAATCAGTGTATATGAAGGGGAGGAGACAGGTAAAAAAAAAATATGTTTAAACCTTGAGACAATTGAGACATGGATTGTGTATGTGTGCAATTCAGAGGGTGAATGGGCAAGACAAAAAATGGAAGTGCCTTTGAACGGGGTATGGTAGTAGGTAAACATTATGTGGGTAAAACAAAGCGCGAATTAAAAGTACAAATCTCGGAGCATCGTAGCACCATCAGGTGCAAATCTCGACATACCCAGTCGCTGCCCACTTTTTGGAAGCGAACCACTCAATTTCGTCCCTACGTTATATCGGCATCGAACATGTCACCCTCCCTAGGAGAGGGGGTGACCTCGACAACTTATTGTTAAAATGAGAGGCTGCCTGGATCTTTAATTTAAAGACCCTTGCTCCCTTCAGTCTCAACGTTGACTTTGATCTGAAGCCATTCTTGTGATTATTGTGATTTTGCTATTCATTGTTTGTGGGCCTATGTAGCCAAGTTGTATCTATGATCGTATGCTATCCATGTTTTTTGTATGTTCTGTTTATCTGTGAATTAACCAATGCTATTAGGCCACACCCGGCCATGATTACAGACACCTGCGTGTGTCCTTTGACACTATATAAACTAGTGACCCGCAGTGTTTGTCATTATACCCTGATGAAGACAGCTTGTCTGTCGAAACGTTGGTTATTAGGATATTAAATTATTGCATCTGAGCAACTAGAGTGTGCAGCTTTCCTTTTATTTTTCAAGTAGGTGTGAGGCGCAACGGTTTGTGTCAAGAACTGCAATGCTGCTGGGTTTTTCATGCTCAACAGTTTCCTGTGTTTATCAAGAATGGTCCACCACCCAAAGGACATCCAGCCAACTTGACACAACTGTGGGAAACATTGGAGTCAACATGGACCAGCATCCCTGTGGAGTGCTTTTTGACACCTTGTAGAGTCCATGCCCCGACGAATTGAGGCTGTTCTGAGGGCAAAAGGGGGGGTCCAACTCAATATTCGGAAGGTGTTCCTAATGTTTGCTATACTCAGTGTACACAATGGCTTGCTCTGGGGTAAACACACATTGAGCAAGAAATACACAAGTAGTGGTTGCCAAACCAACATACCACATACAGGGAAACTGAAGTGGTTAAAAGCCTTTTCAGATCATACCAACAGAAGTAATCGGAAATTAGGAACGTTAAGAGAACATTGATTTACCCATCTATTTCAGCACAGTTATATATGAAGATAAATCCTTTTACCACCAAATTACCTATTGACAGACAATACTTAAAAATCAATATGCGTTAAAAGCAAATACGTCAAGCTGAGAAAAAAAAGCAAACTTTGCTGTTTTGTTTTGAAGGTCTTGTTGCTAGTCAATGTCAGTCACTTTCATAGTGTGCCCTCTGACTATGATTCCAATTATTGATCCAATTCAAGAAAGAAGCATTCTTGCACATTACTGACACTCCAATTACAAAGCTGTGTTTTCGTAGAATCCCTATACATTCTTTGAGTTGACCCCAAATCTCTTATCACAACATAAAACTATTACCACTGAAAGCATCCTTAAAGGAGAAGTTAGCTTTTTAAAACCAAATCTATTTTTATATAAATGGCATGTTATAGAAGGGTCCAGACACTATTTTTTGCGATTTCACTTGTTTTTGATAAACTTACACCGACCAGCAATTCAGTTAATCATCCTCGTTGTGCAGTAGGCGGGCTCTGAAAAAATATGAACAAATGCTCCAAAAACACCCAAATACATCATTTATAAACAGAAACACTCTTAGTATAGTGATGCAGGTCTTAAATGCTGTACACATTAAATTGTGTATTTCCGAACATTATCCGTAACGCTATATTCAATTTTGTGCTACTCACGCTGTTCCATTCTTTGTGTAGCCTGCTGCTACAATGGACAGAAAGGTATCGCTCTAGTCACAACAAAATGAAATATAACTTTGCGGATAATTTTCAAAATGACACAATTTTATGTGTACAACATCTAAAGACCTGCATCACTATACTGAGAACTTTCTAAAATGACTTATTTGGGTGTTTTTGGAGCATTTGTTGATGTTTTTCAAAGCCCCCGTACTGCACAATGAGGATCAGGCAGTGAATCACTGGTTGGGGTAAAGTTTCTAAAAAACAAGTGAAATCGGAAAAAAAAGTTTCTGAACCCTTCTATAATATGCTATTTACATTTTGTTTTAAAAAAGCAAAATTATCTTTTAATGTGTAGTGCCATATTCTCTGTGTTTCAGGCCTCTATGCAGGTTACAGTCAGCATAGAATGTCAATATAGCATTCAATATGCCAATATAGTACCTGTATAACAATATCAATACTAAGTAAAGCTCAGGTTTTTGGGCTGCCGCTGTTTTATAAACACCAGTAGTGTTGGATGGTTTAGGAGGCTTACCTTTGGGGTTGGTTTCATTTTCTTGCTGACACAGCGATGATGATGATGAGGAGGGTGAGGATAAAGCCTCCCGCCACCAGCATGTAACACTTCCTCTTCCTAATCTGCCTCTGTGGGTCAGATCAGATTACATTAAATCAGAAAACTATATAATCTGCAACATATTCAATACATACAAAAACACAAACATTTCATCTCCTCCCTGGAGTTACACATCAAATACTTTCCAACATTCCCTACTAAATAGACACCATGCAGGCACCCATTGTAATACCAGGTGAAATGGCTGAAACACAATTTTGGGTTATTGGGTTACCTTAGGTTTCTACATCAGTAGAATCAGTAGAAATCAGTAGAACATCAGTGTATTTAGAAACAACTTGTCATAAAGACTTGATTTGAGTTTGGTCAAGTGCTTAATCTCTTTCCTCTTTTTCATTAGAAAGGGTTATATCTATGGACTGGGAATTGTTTCAACATCATTTATCTACTTTTTTCGTCTTCTAATATCGCCTGTGGTGTAATTGAAAACTTGAAATGCTTCAAACAACTTCCCCGCATAGAACACAAGCTGTGTTATCCTCCCATGTTCATAACTCTCAATGTGTAGTAAAAAAAGAAAATAAAAAAATCTGGTAAATAAATATAAATGAAAATAACTAGAATGGAGAACAGGGGTTAGAGATATTTATATATTTCCCTGGCTCCTAGCCTCCTCAGGTGATGGGTGATGGGTCAGAGCAGGGAGGGGAGACCAGAATCTATGTTGTTTTCAAATGCTTTTTCTTTCTCTTTTTCCTCCCAGTTTTTCCGCTACAAAGGCAGTGAGAGCGGCTGCTTTAGACCAGAGCTGGGGCTGGAGTCTTTAAATCCTGACGCGCTTCAAAGCAATTCATCTTCTGAGACTTGAAACAGGCTTTCCATGTGGAAAGAGAGAGAGAGAGGAGAGGGAAAAAAACTGCTGTCGAGTAATTTTCAGTTTAAACGTTCCACTCCACAACAATTTGCATAAACAGCCCTGCGTCTGTGATAAGAAGATTGGTAATTTTCAAAGGCTCTGTGGGGATTGAGAATTAAAAGCCTTTCTCCACTATCTCCTCTTTGCAGCTGGCCACCACAGATTCCCCGGCTTCTCTCTCACATTTCCTTCTAAACTTTCTCTCCCATCCTCTCTCCTTCTCCCTCTGCTTGCACACAGCAGTCACACGGTGCCGAGTCTCTCTCTCTCTCTCTCCCTCTCCCCTTCTCATCCCTACTCCACTGTTATTTATTATTATATTATTATTATTTAGGGAGAACAGAAAAGTAAATAAGGTAGAGAGGGGAAAAAATGGCTTACTATAACAAAGGAACTGTTGCAGTATTTTTTAACTTGAATTTTCCAGGCACAGGGCCAACAGAGAGATGAGGTGAGAGAGGGATTGGAGAAGGAGGCACACAGAGAGTAGGGGGTCCTCGTAGTCTCAAGTGTCTATTCTTGGATCTCTCTCTCTCTCTCTCTCTCTCTCTCTCTCTCTCTCTCTCTCTCCCTCTCCCATTCTCATCCCTACTCCACTGTTATTTATTATTATATTATTATTATTTAGGGAGAACAGAAAAGTAAATAAGGTAGAGAGGGGAAAAAATGGCTTACTATAACAAAGGAACTGTTGCAGTATTTTTTAACTTGAATTTTCCAGGCACAGGGCCAACAGAGAGATGAGGTGAGAGAGGGATTGAAGAAGGAGGCACACAGAGAGTAGGGGGTCCTCGTAGTCTCAAGTGTCTATTCTTGGATCTCTCTCTCTCTCTCTCTCTCTCTCTCTCTCTCTCTCTCTCTCTCTCTCTCTCTCTCTCTCTCTCTCTCTCTCTCTCTCTCTCTCTCTCTCTCTCTCTCTCTCTCTCTCTCTCTCTCTCTCTCTCTCTCTCTCTCTCTCTCTCTCTCTCTCTCTCTCTCTCTCCCTCCCTCTCTCTCTCCCTCTCCCTCCCGCTGGCTCTCATCCCTGATCCTCTCAGTCTCAGTGTTGTCATTGTCATGGCAAGGTCCTAAGAAATCCCCTTTCTCAGCATAAAGGTCTGGTCAAGGACAAGGAGCAGCTGGGTTAGAATGAAAAAGAAATTAGCTTTATACAATACGTGGCACCTTGAATACACTCAGTTTATCCCAGAGCCAAAGCCAGAGGAGAGGAGTAAGAGCTCTGCTGAAGAAAGCTTGATCTCTTGGTGAGGATACGTTTGGAAACTGTCACAAAAGCCAAAATGTAAACATATTTTTCTAGCTATACCGTAACGTTGTTTCATGTCTCCAAACATGACGATGTGGCACCAGTAAATTTCCCAAGCATATTACCATCTAAAGGTGTTCATGCATTTCACAACCATGCCAGTGACAGTGTGTATTGCCTCAGGGTATGGGAAGCATGAGGCTGCTACACTGCATCCTCACACACCAAGATGACCCTCACTGCGGTTATTAGCACCAGCAAGTCATGTCAGACCGTATGCCAGCACGCTCCAAACTCATCACCATTTCTCTCATACAGAAATACAATCTCACATTGAGTTTCCAGGAGGGGAAAGCTATTTACCATTTGTGTGACATGACAAATGTCTTAATAATACAATAATAATGCCACGCAATGATTACTGACATAATATTATTCCTCCTTTATCGCATCTGGTAGAGGACAAATTGTAAGTCCATAAAATAAATAATGCTGGCTCTGCCTGTAACAAGCTGCCTCCTTTGTAATCGGCTTATGTGAAATGTACATACAATTCCCAGTCAACCTGCTAATGATATTTAAAAGGAGTAGCAAATAAACACTCACGGCCAGTCCTGGGACCCTCAGTGGACGTGCTACTGTGACAGCCTCCCTGTCAGGGTCTCTGCTGCATCGCCTCAGACTGCACCGCTAACCCCCCCCCCTGTCCCCGTCCCCGTCCCCGTCCCCGCATCGCCTCTGACTGCACCACTAACCCCTCCCTGTCCCCGTCCCCGTCCCCGTCCCTGCATCGCCTCTGACTGCACCACTAACCCCTCCCTGTCCCCGTCCCTGCATCGCCTCTGACTGCACCACTAACCCCTCCCTGTCCCCGTCCCCGTCCCTGCATCGCCTCTGACTGCACCACTAACCCCCTCCCTGTCCCCGTCCCCGTCCCTGTCCCTGCATCGCCTCAGACTGCACCGCTAACCCCTCCCTGTCCCCGTCCCCGTCCCCGTCCCTGCATCGCCTCTGACTGCACCGCTAACCCCTCCCTGTCCCCGTCCCCGTCCCTGCATCGCCTCTGACTGCACCACAAACTACAGCCCAGCTGCACTCTGGTATTCTGGCTGTGTTTCTTATGTATCTGTGCCTATGAAATTGGCTTATTTTGTAAGACAAACACATCGGATGTACGTTACATGAATATGTACAGTATAGAGCATGTTTTCCCTAGTCAGAATCATATAATGGAAATAATGTAACGTTTTAAGCACCAAGTAGAATTTTGCTTTCAACTCCACGGATTGATAGAGACGGGGAGGATGTTGAATTGTTGTTAAAGTAGAGAACTGACCTTCTGGGTAAATTATTACTGTCAAAGAACTATATAATGGACAGGACAGCACTGCTGTACCTTTTTTCCTGCTCCAAGACTAAAAGCATCAATAGATCTGTATGTTGACTGTCTGTCTGCCCAGAGATATTTCCTCTGTGGATGTGTTAGTGTGTAGTGACCTTGTAATCAAATCAAATTGTATTGGTCGCCTACACATATTATGTTATCACGTGTGTAGCGATACGTAAGAATACAAAACAATACACGCCAATCCCCAAAATACAAAGAAAGGAATTAAGAAATATATAAATATTAGAATAATATTATTTAAAATATCAGTGTCAGAGTCTGGAATATAAATATACACTGAGTGTACAAAACATTAGGAACACCTTCCTAATATTGAGTTGCACCCCCTTCTGCCCTCAGAACATC